>NW_025920139.1:1124639-1204280 GCF_902686445.1 Sciurus carolinensis | reverse complement strand
CTTCATACCTCAGTGTGTACAAACTATGCTGCTTTAGAAGCACTCTCTATTACCTATACTTCTTTACAAGCCCACTCTAAGTAACAGAGGGCCTATTTATGCACTTTTGAGAGCCCTCAATACACATCACAGAGAAGTCTTCCAACTCAAAACAAAGGCTTTTCCTATACACTTCAAATGCTAACCCTGATCCTGAACCTAACACTTACCCTAGCCCAACCATAACCCTAACCCTCAACTCATAGTGCCCTCCCATTCACATCAGGTTGTCCTCTCCTCTCAATTCAATGAGCTTTCACTAGTCACATCAAACAGCCCTCTGGAAGCAACACACTGATCTCTTTATATCATTCATGGAGCACCATACATATGTAACTCTGTGAGCCCTACCAAGTAACCTCAGAGATCCTTCCCAGAAATGCAAACAGCACTCAGGCAAACAGTGAAATCCTCCTAAATACCTGATCAACTACACTCTACACAGACCAGAGTACACTCACTACAAATATCAAGGATCCCACCCTGTAATCATCACAGAGAATTGTTGACCCATAAAAAAGTCTTCCCTACTCCTATTGTAATCTGTACCTACACATTTCAGAAAGAAAACCCTACAGAGCTAAGTGAGTATGCACCATACTCCTTTTCAAGTACTACATACACACCTCTGCAAACCCTAACCAAACATTGCAGATCGACCTCACTGCTCACCAAAGAGCCCTCCCTACTTACTTCCAAAGGCTATACCTAGACATCTAAGAGTTCTCATGATTCTTTCTTGACTGACCTCCCTAAACACCAAAGAGATTTCCTCTACTATCCTCAAAGAAAACTCCCATCACAACTCGGTGTTCTCCTTACTCATATCGTATGCACCTCTGTGAGCCTTTCCAACTAACAACAGTGGGTCTTCCCACATACATAAAGGAGCCCTCCAACACCTTTCAGAAGGCTCTTTATACATGCCTTAGAGAGACCTCACTACACAATGAAAAGAAGCCACTTTTCCACCTCAGAGAATCTTTACTACTCACCACAAACACATTTCCCTACATATCTAAGTAATCCCTCCCTAATTAAATCAAGAGACCTTCCTACACACTTGAAAGTGCTGTGCTGTACATACTCACTTTAGGGACACTTTCTAAACCCTTCTTTGAGAAACACCCAAATAATTCACAATGTTCTCTAAACCAATTGATAAATTAATCCCCTGATGAGATTAACTGAGTGATAACTGAAGGGAGGAAGGGTGTTACTGGAGGAGTTGTTTCTTTGGAGGCATGTGTTTGTGGTATACATTGTGTATCTGGAGAGTGAGTGTCTTCCTACTTAATTTATACTAGCCATTTCCCTGCACCACACACTTCTGCCATGATATTTAACCTCATCTCAAAGCCCAAAGAATGGGCCAGCTTTGTATGGACTGAGATCTCTGAAAACTGTGAACTCTCAAATAAAATTTTTCTCCTTTATAATTGGTCTGGTTAAGCCTTTTAGTCTCAGTGGAGAAAAACTGATGTAAACACAGTGATAGCCCTATTCATAGGACCACTTACATAAAGTACAAAGAAGGCACACTGAAAACACATTATATAAAGGTAAAGGCATGTGCTCCAAAGTTAATGATTGTGACTATGTGTATACACACTGAATAAGAATGTTTCTGGAATTGACTAACCATAACATAGTGAATCTGCAGCCCTGAATACACAATAAAAGCAATATTTAGGGCATTCTCATAACATTTTCTGCCAGTTTTTTAAGCAAGGCAGTTTTGGTAAAGACATTTTGAGACTGCACCAACAGTGGGACAGAGTTTTAGTAGTAAAGCCTATAAATCCTAACAGTTGTGCTTGTCGAACTGAACTATTGCTCTTCCTATGCAGATATCTAAGGACAGACACATAATAATCCCTTTCTTTGGTTCCTGTATTTCCCATATTTTATACCTGACTCTGATTCACTCCCCTGACCTCCTTACCTTTGAGGAATTTTTTTTTTATTATAAGGTGCACCTCAGGCGTGTCCCCTATTCTAATGGCTAAAGAAAGTTACCATGTGTCTGGGTCCATATGGGCCACCAACTGTCTTAACCAGTGCAACCAAACTCCCAGGTCCAGCAAGGGGTGAAAGGGGATTAGAAAATATTCACAGACACAGATCTTGAAGATTAAACTGGGATCAGTTGGAGCTCTGCTCTCTGATGGAGATGCAGATCTAAAGAGTTATGCCAGCAATCTTTATTTATATATGTCTCATTATCAGGTTAAAGACTATGTAACCATTATTCTTTGTATTCAAGAAAGTTACAAAACTAGACATCCTATGTTGCATTTCTGTAGTTGTAAGGCACAGTTGCAAAGTGTAATGTTAGGAGATTTGTTTAGCTCTTAGGAAAGTCCATTTTTAAAAATTACTATAAGGTAGGCAGGAACTGGAGAAGTGTAGCAGGTGAAACAATGTGGTTGTCTAGCATAAGAATTCCTTCCTTCCCAGGAGCCATGTGCCTGAGATCAAGGTCCTAGCTGATAAAACTCTTGAAGAGAGCCTGCTCCTAAAGGGCATTACCACAGCAGCTAAGCATTGTCTTCCCTTTCACAGAAACATTCCAAAACACCAGGCATGCCACAGACATGAGGTCATCAGACACCCTCAATCTCAATCACTACTCTCCCATCCTTTGTCACTACTCTCCACACTCTGGTTTATAGGAGACAGGGAATATCAGGAGATACCCCTAGTCTTTCCTCTGCCTCATAGAGTGGATGCAAGGTTACACTTCTCAGGAAACACCTCCCCAAACTTTAAGGAACAAATCCTAGGTTTATTCTGCACCTGAGTCTGACTTGATTACCAGCCAGGGAATGGAAAAAAAATGGTCTCTGAAGAAAATATAAATGATTACTCTATCTTATAGAAGAATTTGTTTTACAAAATGGAGGAAAATGGTCAAACTGTGCTATGTATAAGTTTTCTGAGTATCATGTTCAAAATGGTATATTCCCTTATTTTTGCTGCCTGTCTTATTTCCATATGTAATGAAAACTCCATCAGCTAATGCCAAAACCTATTCAAAAGCAGAGAAAATATGATGTCACTTTTAAATCCAAGTTGCTGTAGGTCTTAAAAGATTGATTTCTCTTTTTCTATACTCTGTAATTCTGTTCTTTAAGTTAATTCCACATTAAGGGATAAATAAAAGGATAATAAAAAGAAAGAAAGAAAGAAAAAGAAAGAAAGAAAGAAAGAAAGAAAGAAAGAAAGAAAGAAAGAAAGAAAGAAAGAAAAAGAAAGAAAGATCTGGATTGGCCAGGTTCAACAGGCCTGAGAATTTCAGGGAATTCACTAATTTCCATGCATTTTTTATTCTTTCCAGATAGTCACAGTAAGGAAAAATTAAAATATCCCATATGTACCTATTGTCCTTTCAAAAAGTCTCCTGAGGGCTTCATGCTCTCCCAGAAATTTTTCATATCTGAACTGACTCTAATCTGATCCAGTTGTGTAATATTTCATACTGTGTCATATTTCAAAGCCTCTGTCTTCTGAGCTCTGAGCTGGATATTTTTGTGAATTCAGCTTTTGTCCTGCACCAGTTGGTCTTGTTTTGTGTTCCTGGAGTTTCTTGCCTAATGTTTTCTTCTACTGTCTTTACTCTGAGTCCAACTACTCAAAAGTTAACTCATAAATACACTGGAAAGGAAGAAATTCCTCTTGAAAAGACCTAAGGATGGAGAATATACAATGGTAAAAATGAGAGTAAATCTTCTGCCTTGGAGAATGAGTAGCCCATATGAACCTTTGATTTTAGTCTTTCCCATGACTGGTAAATTCTACACCTTATTTCTCCAACTGCACAGGTCTTATGCATGTTTTATAAAAATTTGTGACAGGATTTATTTTCATTTTTCAGTGGTTAAATATGACATTCTGTGCAGTAAACATCTTAAGATATTTTGTTTCATAACTGGGAACTCAAAACTATACATTCTTTGTTTTATATCAGTTTTATGCATATGTGTGCATACCTGTTTATTGTATGTTGTATCTACATATATGCTTTTGTCTATATATTATGTATATGGTGCCAAAATTGGCATAATTATAAAATATCAGCATTAATAAATTTACAATAAAATGGATCAAAGTGCCTTTCAGTTCACATGATTAAAATTGGTTAAATAGATAAAAGTAAGGATGTCTTAAATTTACTTAACTATTCATTTTCTAAGTGGTCAAGCAATCAATATGGTGTTGATTTCTCTAAAATGATTAGTTTAATATCAATTTCTTATAGAATGTGTCTTCAGCAAAAAATAATGACTTAAAATGTGAGGTAGATTGATCTAAAAACTTGGATGTCATGGATACCATAAGTTAAAATTAGATGAATTAGATTAACAGAAGTAGAATAAGTATTTATAAAAGTACATGTTAAGGAGAAAAGTCAATACCAATGAATCTACCATGATGAATCAATATTCATGAATCTACCCTATCAAGTTAATATCAACAAATCTATATTGAAAAATTGATATTGATTAATAAATATCAATGCATCTACACTGATGTGTTGATTTTGATGAACCTACAATGAAGGATTGATGTCAATGAATCTACCCAGAATAGTTAAAATTGATGAATCTATACAAGGGGCTGATGTGGATGAATCGACTCCAATAAGACATTATTGATGAATCTATATCAACACGTAGATAGTGCCAAATATACCCAGAAGAGTATATATCAACAAATATAACCCAATGGATCATTATCAATGAATCTACATTGATGAATCCATATCAATAAATTGATATTGATGAATCTAACCCTACATTTTGATATCTACAAATCTCCACCATTGAGTCAATATTTACAAATCAACCAAATCAAGTCTTTATCATCAAATCTACATAGTTTGATATTGATGAAGCTACCCTGATGAGTTGATTAGAATGAATCCACACCAACCAAAGTATTGATATCAATGAATCTACATCAAACAATTGATATTTATAGATCTATTCTGATGGGTTGATATTAAAGATTCTACCCTGACAGGTTGATATAAATGAATCTACACTGAAGAGAAGGGTAGATATTGATGAATATATCTAAGAAGAGTAGATATAAAAAATATACCCCAATGGGTTGATATCAATTAATCTACATTGACAAATCCATAGTGACAAATCAATATTGATGAATCTACCCTATAAGTTGATATCTACAAATCTCCACCAGAGTCAATATCAACAAATCTGCCCAGACACATCAATATCAACCAATGTACATGGACTAGTCAATATTGATGAATCTACATCAAATTGATTTCAACAAATCAATATTGATGAATCTACCCAGTTTAGTTGATATCAGAGAATATACCATGACTGGTTGATAATGATGAATCTACCCCAATGGGTTGATATCAACAAAACTATACAGAACTGTGAATATCAAGAATCAATCATGGTAAGTCAATACTGATGAATGTACTTTGTTGAGTCAATATTGACAAATCCATATTGATGAATCAATATCAACCCTTCAATATCAATAAATCTTCCCACTGAGTTGATATCAACAAATATACCCCAGAGTCAATATCAATGAATCTACATCAATGTGCCAATATCAACAAATAAACCCCATAGAGTCAATATTGATGAATCTACCTCAATGTGTTGATATCAACAAATCTACACCAGTGAGTAGAAATTAATGAATCTAACATGATGAGTCATATTTCATGAATCTACACTGATTGTCCAAATTTGACAAATTTACACAGGTGAGTAGATATTGACAAACATTCCCCATTAAATCAATATTGATATATCTACTTTGAAGAATTGATATCAGCAAATCAATATTGAACAATACACCCCAACAAGTCATATCAGCAAATCTATACCAATGAGTCAATATTGATGAATCAACATCTACAGGTCATTGTCAATGAATCTACCCCATCAAGTTGATATTCATGAATCTAACCCAATGAATTGATATGGATGGATTTACACTGAAGAGTCAATATCAATGAATTTGCTTCAACTGGTCAATATCAAAGAATCTACACCAATGAATCAATATCAATGAATTAACACCTATGATTGATATCAGTGAATATATCCCATCAAGTTCATATTGACTCTTCTAACACAATGGGTTGGTGTGGAGGAATCTACACAGACAAGTCAATAACAATGAATATGCACCAAAGATTCAATATTGGCAAATATACTTCAAAGGGTCAATAGAGATGAATTTACCTTGATGGATTGATATTGATGATTGTACACCAATGGGTCAATATTGATGATCTACACTGACAAGTTGATATCTACAAATCTATCCAAAAAGTTGACATCAATGAAACATCATCTCTGTGATAATGACAAATTGATAATGAACAATCTACTGCAACAAGTCAATATTTATGAATCTACATACTTGTATCAATATTGAAAAGTCTACCCCAATATGTTGATATAAACTAATCTAACCCAGTGGGTCAATATTGACCAAACTACATTGATGGGTCAATATTGACAAATGTACCTTGAAAGGTCAATATTGATGAATCTACTCCATAGGTTTAATTTCAACAAATCAACACAAATGGGTTGATATCTATAAATCTACACTGAAGAATCAATATCAACAAATAAACCCTGATGAGTTGATATCTATGCATCTACACTGATGAGTCAATAATGATGAATCTACAATGATTCAATATCAACATATCAATATCAATTAATCTACCCAACAAGTTGATATGGATGAATCTACACTGATGTGTTGAAATGGATAAATCTACCCCTACAGTTGGATATTGATAAATTTACCCCTATGGGTCCATATCAATAAATCTATGCCATCAAGTCAATATTGATGAATCAACCCAATGAATTAAAATTGATGACTCTACACTGGCAAGTGGATATCAATAAATCTATCCCAATGAATTGATTTTGACAAGTCTAACCAATGAAACCAATCAAATCAATATTGATAAATCTAACTCATTGAGTTGATATCAACAAATCTATCCCCATTGGTTGATATAGATGAATCTACCCAAATAAGTACATTTCTGTGCAGAGTGGTGAAAGGATGGGGGAGTGTGACTGGGATTGGGGGTCTCTGATGACCTCATGACTGTGGCATGACTGGTACCTGGAAATTTTTCTGTGCTAGGGCACATGATGTTTAGCTGCTGTGGTAAAACCCTGCATGAGGAGACTCTGTGCAAGAGTCCTTTCAGCTCTAACCTTGATCTCAGTCACAAATCTTCTGGGAATAGAGAAACTCTTATGCTAGACAATTACAATGTTTCACCAGTTCCATTACTCCTGTCACTACACCAATGGGTTGATATGGATGAATGCATCCTGATGATTAAATATCAGTGAATCTTCCCCAGTGGATAGATATTATCAAATCCACACCAATGGGTTTATATTGATGAATACACCCAGAAAAGTTGATATTGAAAAAATCTACATTTTCAGGTCAATATCAGGGAATCTAAATTGACAAATCAATATTGACTTATGAACATTGACAAATCCACCATGACTGGTTAATATTGATGAATCTACCCCTAAGGGTTGATATCAATTAATCTACACCAACAAGTAGATATTAATGAATCTACACTGATGGGTTGATATTGATCAGTCTACCCCTATGGGTTGATATTGATAAATCTACAATGATGAGCAGATATTGGCAAATCAACACCAATGAGTAGATACCACCAAATCTACCCCATTGAGTTAATAATGACAAACACACACTGACATGACAATGTCAGTGTGAATCTACTCCTATGGTTGATATCAACAAATCTACCCTGACAAGCTGATATTAAAAAATCTACCCTGCTGAGTTGATATTTATGAATATACCCCATTGAATCTATATTAACTGAACTACACTGAAAGGTAGACATTGATGAATCCATGCCTTCAAGTCAATATCAACTAATCTATACTGATGGGTTGATATCAATGAATCTACCACTCATTTGATATCTTTAAATATACCCTGGGTTATTGCTATTGATGACTTTAAACAGATGAGGCAATATCAGCAAATCTATCTGAAGAATCAATATTAATGAGTCAACACCATCAATTTGATATCAGCAAATCTATACCATGAAGCCAATATCAATGAATCTACCCAATTGGATCAATATTGACAAATCTACATTGATAGTTTGATATCAGTGAATCTACATCAATGAATCAATGTTGATGCATCAATATTGATGAATCAATGTCTATAAATCTACCTGTCTATATTGACATATCAATATCAACATATCTACACTGATGAGTTAATATCAACAAATCTACCCAGTCCAGTCAAAATTGATGAATCTACCCTGATGGATCAATGTTGAGGCATCTATCTCAAAGAGTCAATATTGACAAATCTACCCTGAAGAGTTGATATAGATGAATCTACACTGATGAATAAATATTGGCAAATCTAACCTTTGAGTCGAATTTGATGAGTCTACAGTGATGTATCAAAATTGGTGAATATACGCCAATGAATCTACATAGGTGATTCGATATTGATGTTCTTACCCCATAAATTCTATGTCAATGAACCTACATCATCAAATCAATAGACTCATCAATATCAAAGAATCTGCACTGAAGTGTCACTATTGATGAATCTATGCTGATGAGTCAATTTTGATGAATCTACACAGATGGGTCAATATTGATGAATCTAACAAGAAGAGTCAATATTGAATAATCTATCTCAATGAGTTGATATGGACTAATCTACCCTGATAAGTCTATTTTGATGCATCTACACCAAAGGGTTATCAACAAGTCTAACCACATTGGTTGATATAGACAAATCTAACCCAATGAGTACATTTTGACAAATTGAACCAGTTAAGTTAATATTGATGAATCTAATCAGAGAGTTGATATTAATGGATCTAACCAATACAGTTCAAATTGAAAAATGAAGCCTGATGGGATCAGTATGGGCAAATCTATCCTGATGATTCAATATTGACAAATCTACAACAAAGTGTTGATATTGATTAATCTGTTTCAACAGGTTGATATTGATGAATATGCACAGAAGACTCGATATTGAAGGATCTACTCTGATGGGTCAATATCAATGAGTCAACATTGACAAATTAATATCAACATATCAATATCAATGAAAGTAACCAGTTGAGTCAATCTCTATGAATCTCTACCAATGAGTCAAAATTGATGAATTCACTCAGTTGTGTCATTATCATCAAATCTTTTATGACAGGTCAAAATTGACCAATCATCCCCAATTGGTCAATATCGCTGAATCTACACTGAAGAGTAGATACTGACAAATCTACCCTCAGAGGTAAATATCAATGTATCTACACCAACTAGTAGATATTTATGAGTTTATACTGATGAGTTGATATTAACAAATGTACCCCTTATGATTGTTATCTACAAATTTATGCCAATGAGTAGATGTCAATAAATCTACACTAATGAGTAGATATCAATAAATTTACCCTGTCAAGTCAATATTGATGAATCAAGACTGACAGGTTAATATTGATGAATCTACCTCATTGAGGCTTTATTGACCAATCTAAACCAGAGTTGATTTCAATGAATCTACACCTTCTTGTTGATATCAATGAATCTACACTGATGGTACAACATTGACAAATGTACATCAATGAGTAGAAATCAATGAATCTACCACTATGTTCAATATAGCCAAATCTAGACTGATGAGTCAATTTCAATTAATCTACCCAGTTGAGTTGATGTCAATGATTCAAACCATTTGAGTTAATATCAGGAATATTGAGGAATCTATTTGGTTTGGTCAATATGAAAAACTCTACCCTAATGAATCAATTTTGATGAATATACACCAAAGAGTTGATATTGAAAAATGTACCCCAATAGGTAGTCAATAACAAATTTACCCCTATGGGTTGATATGAATGAATCTACATTGATACATCAATATCAATCAAAATTAATACATCAATATTGACAAATATACCCTGATAAGACAATATTTTTAAAGTATATATATATATATATATATATTTTAAACACTGAATTTTGATTTATTGTACACAAATGGGGTATAATTATTTTTTCTATGGTTGTACACAATGTAGACTCACATGAATTGTGTAATCATACATGAACATAGGGTAATAATGTCTGTCTCAGTACACTGTATCTCTTTCCTCACCTTCTCCCACCCCATTTTCCTCTACACAATTCAAAGTGTCTCCATTCTTCACTTACCCCCATCACCACCTTTTTATGTCTCATCATCCACTTATCAGATAAGATAATCAACCATTGGTTTTTGGAGATTGACGTATTTTACTTAGCATTATATTCTCCAACTCCATCCATTTACCAGTACATGCCATAATTTTATTCTTCCTTATGACTGAGTAGTATTCCATTGTGTATATATATCACAGTTTCTTTATCCATTCATCAATTGAAGAGAATCTACTTTGGTTACACAATCTAGTTATCATGAACTGAGCAGCTATAAACATTGATGTGACTGTGTCATTGTAGTATGCTGATTTTAAGTCCTTTGGGTATAAACTGAGGAGCGGGATTGTTGGGACTAATGACATGTTAACTAACTCAGGCTGACTCCTTACTTCTGGGCAGGTGAGCTAGATTAAGGCGTCAAAGGCTGTTTCAAAAGTTAATGATGATAAATCGGACCACTGTCAGGGATTGGTTAACAACAGTTCCGCGAACATGATCAACTAGTGCTTGCCATATAGTCATATGGGACTCTTGCCTGTTTGAACCCCCCATGCCTTGCTGACCTTTAAGCTGATTGGTTCCTGCCTAGCCTTCACCCTACATAAAAGCTGTGTGACTTCCTCAATAAATGAGTTCTTGCTGTGACTGGTCTCCCTCATGCATCTGATTGTCCTCTGCCCAGAAGGCTGGGTGCGGGCGGTCAGCTGGCCCTATCTTTCCCAGTCTGGCTTTGTTGGGGAGTTCTCCCTTCCCTTGTCACTGGTTGAGAAGAGCAAGGGGACCAAAGACCCCAACATAGGATAGCTGGTCAAGTGGTGGGTCCGTTTCAAGTTTTCTGAGGAATCTCCATACTGCTGTCCAGAGTGACTTCACCAATTTTCAACCCCACCAGCAATGTATGAGTGAACCTTTTTCCCCACATCCACAACAACATTTATTATTGTTTGTGTTTCTGATAATTACCATTCTAATTGGAGTTAGATGAAATCTTAGGGTAGTTTTTAATTGCATTTCTCTAATTACTAGAGATGAAGTGTACTTTTTCATATATTTGTACATCACCTCTATATCTTCTGTGAAGTGTCTGCCCAGTTCCTTAGAACATTTATTCATTGGGTTGTTTGTAGTTTTGGTGTAAAGTTTTGTAAGTTTTTTTTTATAAATTTTGGGTATTAGTGCTCTATCTGAAGTGCAAGTAGAAAAGATTTTCTCCCATTCTGTAGGCTTCTTTTTCACATTATGGATTGTTCCTTTGTTGAGAAGAGCCTTTTTAGTTTGAATCCATTCCATTATTGATTCTTGCTTTTATTTATTCTGCTCTGGGAGGCTTTTATAAAATATCTGGTCCTAAACCAACATGATGATTTAGGTGAACCACCTCTGGTCTAATTCCTAGGTACTTGATCCATTTTGAGTTGAGTTTTGTGCAGGGTGAGAGATAGAGATATAACTTCATTTTACTGCATGTGAATTTCCAGTTTTCCCAGCATCATTTGTTGAAGAGGCTATCTTTTTTCCTTTGCAAGTTTTTGGCACCTTTATATGGTATGAGGTAACTGTACTTATGTTGGTTTGTTTCTATGTCTTCTGTTCTATACCTTTGGTCTACCTGTCTATTTTGGTGCCAATACCATGTGTTTTTGTTACTATTGCTCTATAGTAGATTTTAAGGTCTGGTATTGTGATACCTCCTGCATCACTCTTCCTTCTCAGGATTGTGTTGGTTATGCTCAGTCTTTTAAGCTACCAACTGAATTTCACGATGACTTTCTCTATTTCTATGATGAATGTCATTGAGGTTGTATTGAAATTGTGTTCAATATACATAGTGACTTTGGAAGTTTTGCCAGTTTGAAAATACTAATTCTGCCTACTCAAGAATATGGGAGATCTTTCTAAGGCCTTTGAAAACTTATTTCTTTAGGGTTCTGTAGTTTTCATTGTAGATATCTTTCACCTCTTTGTTAGATTGAATATGAAGTGTTTTTTTTTTTTTTTGAGAATGTTGTGAATGGAGTAGTTTTCCTAATTTCACTTTCAGAAGATTCATCACTTATGAATAGAAATGCATCAGACTTATGTGTGGTGATTTTATATCCTGCTATTTTGCTGAATTTATTTATGAATTCAAAAATTCTAGCTCTATAAGTCTTCTGGTGGAGTTTTATGGGTCTTCTAAATATAGCATCACGTAGTCAGCAAATAGTGATAGCTTAAGTTCTTTTTTTCCTATTTGTATCCCTTTAATTTCTTCGGTCTGCCAAATTGCTCTGGCTAGTGTTTCAAGGATGATATTCAATAGAAGTGACAAAAAAGGGAATCCATGTCTTTTTCCAGGTTTTAAAGGGAATGCTTTCAGTTTTTCTCCATTAAGAATGATGTTGTGGTTCTTTTCCTTCTTCCCTTTCCCCCGAGCGGACGCAAATGGTCCGCATAAAATAAAGTTCCTCGTGTGGGACCTGTGTCTGAGGAGCATTTTTCTGGGAGTTATCGATGAACCAAAATTGCCCCTAACATCTGCCTAACATCTGGTGCTGAAACCCGGGATGGGTTTTTTCCGCTGACTAAGCAAGCGGAATCCCATCCGACGGCTCCTGCGCCTGCAGATACAGGCTCACCTTCCATTTACCTGGATGCCCAGTTTTCTGCATACAACACTGGACTCCAAAATTGTGAGTTCCCCTTAGGCAGGCCCCTGACCACTTAAACACATCTCGGCCATCTGCGGCTCCTGCCGCAGCCCCCCCCTTATTTGAGAAGTGGCCATTCCCACAGTTCCCTCTGCCAGCTTGCGGCTCTCGCCACTCACCCACGCTTCCCTCTCACGGCCTTCGCTGCTCGCCTCACGGCTCCCTCTCGCCACCCTGCGGCTTCTCCCTCTCGGCTCCCGCCACTCAACTGCCGAGGTGTGGGGGTACCTCCTTGGCCTCCATAGTTGGTCCTAGTTGCTGGGTGGATTCCTGAATTTTATGGTGCTGAGATTCTTTCTCAGGGTTTGAAGCTCCCTCTCTTATTTCCCGCTGCATCTCGCTCAAATCCTGGCCAGGTCTTCAAACTCTCTCTCGGCTGTTTGCCCAGTTAAACATTGGTTTCAGGTGATGACCAAACCTTTGTTCTAACCTCTCGTTGCCTGGCACTGTGGTTCTTGGGACGCCAAATCCACTAGCCAGGTGGGTCTCAGCTTACCATGGGATTCGGGACATCCAGCCCAGCAAACTCGCCCCTGAGATGCTTATTAAATCATCTTAAACCCCTTCACCTATTCCCTGAATCAGAGCTAAATTTTTCTCTAGATAGTAAGTCAGAATGGTCTATTTATGGCACCCTAAATTCTTGCTTTATACTAGGTAAAATTATATGCCTAATTATACTAGTTATAATTAAGTACATATATGGGCAACCTGGTGAATGGAAAGGAACTTTTCCCCTTCTTGTTTTTCCTTTCTTTCAGGTTAAACCTCTCTTGGCTTCTCCTCCCCCTTTTAATCCTTTCTCTGAGTTTAATCCAGCTGATGAGTCATCTCCTTACAGGTCTCCTACTACAGAAGCCCCTGTCCATTCTTCTTCTTTGCCTCATTCTGTTTCTTCTTCTGCTCCTCCATTCAGACCTCCAAGTCCCCCAACTACACGGTCTCATACACACATTCTAGCTCCTTTACTGGAGGTGGCTGACATGGAGGGAGTAAAACCTGAACACACTCTCTTGGCTGATTCCTTATTTTCAAATCTTTTCTTTCTTAGCTCTCCCTGCAGGCTCAAGAAATTAAAAGGACCTAAGCATCAAGTCTCTACTAAAACATATTAGCTCCTTTCAGATTCAGATCTCAGTCAAGGGTTACATTGAAATGTAAATGAAGAAAGGCTCACTAGGAGACCAGTTTCAAGCCCAAGGGAAAAAAAAAGTGTCCATTTTAAATTTCTCCTGGGCTACAACTCAGAATAATTTTCTCCCTTTCAACTTTTCTCTCCTTCTCATTTTCTCATGCTTTAATTAATAACCATTATCATTTTTCTTCTAGGAAATGCTGTATTTTTGAGCTCACAATTTTGATCCTATAGACCTAGGTTAATGATTTTTGATCAGTTCTTTTTATCCAACTCTAGAGTTATTTTTGAACATCCGTTACATTGCAATGGAGATAAATATTACAAGGCCTTTGCTTTTGTGTTAAATATAAGCACGCATAAAAATTAAATTTTTAAAAATGGATCCAAATATTTTTAATTCACATGATTTAATGAGGTTCAATTTAAATTGGGTATACTAATAAAAGTAAAATGTCCTTAAAATTAACTCACAAGTCTCTAAGTGGTCAAACTAATAAAATATTAATGTTTATAAAATGTCTAACATCAATTTTTCTAGGAATTTTCTTCAACGGGAAATAAACGGCAAATACTGTTGGTACACTTGTCTGATATCTTGGTTTTTCTACAATAAGATGAGTGAATTGGAGTCAACATGTATGGGATTACTCAAATGTGTTTGTTAGAGACATCTGATTAATTTATAAGGTTATTCCATGGAGTAACATACTTTAAAACATTATTCTTTGTATATTAAATGTGTTCATATTTTCCAGGTATGCAAGCCTTTAAAGCAGAAAATTTATCAAGCTGCTGTTCTCCAAATTAAATTTGTCTGTAATGGTAAACCTATCATTTAATATTCTATTATAGGACCTGTCATCAATAGGGTATATATAAAATGACATTTAAGAAAGAGTGTAATATGCAGTAGCAAAAATGGAACTCAGCCAAAATTCAAGATAGCTATTGCACAAAATGAATGTTTTACTGTTGGTAATTCCATTTTGTATTTTCCTTGTAAACTCTAATTGTTGCCTGATCAATATTTTGCAGAAGTACTAGTTTGAGAGCGAACACCATAAATTAACTTGGAATAGTAAGACATCACCTATAGAACAGATAATGTAAACCCCAATTAGAAAAAAGGGGGTAAATAACTGTAAAGTTATAGACATTAAAGCTAAAGCCCAGTACTCTTACTTTATGACTGGTGAGACTGACTTGCTTGATGGTTAAGATCAAACTTAGAGATAGAGATTAAATACAGAGGTCAAGAAAAGTCCATATTTGGGTCTTGCCCTCAAAGTCAGCCTGAACCCAGGGAACAAGAGGACTTCTCCAAGGAGCTTTGCAACTCTGGGTCACACAACCTCCTGAGCAAGGAGATTGATGAGACTGCTAGAGAAAAAGCCACTCAGGGCATCTGCTGCAGAGGAGGGTTACAGAAAAAGGGAGACATTCCTGATGCCCTCAAGGAAAGCCACATCATCGAGAAGACCCTGCCTAACCAAATGGCACTAATGGAGCTAAGAAGCTGATCTTAAGTTCTCTATGAGTGACTCCTGTGGAAACTCACCTGACTCTTTTAACAGACAGGAACAGGTCACTTTGACCAGCTTGATTTTAAACACCTAGCAAATCAGTTAAAACCAAAGTATAGCCATTCTTGGGCATTTAAAAATAATAGTAACTATCAAGAGAAACTGCTAGAGTCAGAAGTTTTAGTCAGTTTAAGGCCTACAGACACAGGTAGGCTTAATCTATGTTTACTAGTAACAGCTTAAGTATAGAGATCTCTACTAAATGTTGTGTTCACATTCCTGATAGCCTAGACAATGTTAAAGCTCCCAAATGAAGGCCTGTCCTCTCCAGCCTTTGCTAGGCCTTGTTATGGGAACAACTTCTCAGTTCTTCCACCCCCTGGTGAGGAATTATTAACTTCTGTCACCTTTATGATATGCATTAGCATGTTCCAGATCCTGTAACATTTATATTGTGTCAATCTCATTTCAGTACTCATGTCTTTTTGTTCTTCTCTCATAGAAGCACACATCCCCAGATGCCTTTACAGCCTGCTCTCCCACAACCAGACTTCTACCATGAACCCTCAATTGAACTGATTTCTAAAAAGGAACCTCCAAACTGCTTGTCCCACGCTGTCCACTTCCAGCTTGAAGAAGTCAGATCGGTCATCACCCCTTTTCCCTACAGCAGGGAAGGAGTTCCTAGTATTAGAGAGGTAAATGAAGTCAGAATTGGGAACAGGAAGTTAGTGTAGAAATAAGAGATCAGTCAAATCGAGAAAATGAAGTCCATGAAAATCATCTGCCTTTGGAAGCCTAGAAGGAGAATGAATTTTTACATCTCACCTGCAAAACCAACACCAGTCACCTAGGCAGGAAAGAGAGAGAAGGCTTCAAAAACAACTGGAGAGCAAGATTTTTTTATTTTTTTATAAAAAAAGAAATGGGGGAATGTAAGGAATCCAGCCTCCCAACCACCCATCAATCTGCGTTATGCCCGCCTCTCCCGTTAACAGGAAACCGACCTCCCAACCACCCATCAATCTGCGTTACGCCCACCTCTCCCATTACAGAAACCCAGCCTCCTACGCCTGCCTCTCCCATTACAGGAATTTCCGGCTTACGTTGCCATAATCTTCCTGCCTCCCACATTACGTTCTAATATGTCATTGGTCCATCAGTAAGTCTGTAATAATTCTCCTCCGTGATTGGTTCCTCCCAGCCCATGAAATTCCGATATCTGAGGAGAAACCCTGCGCCATCTTCTTCTTTTCCTTCTTCCCTTTCCCCCAAGTGGACGGGAATCATCCGCATAAAATAAAGTTCCTTGTGTGGGGAAAAAAAAAAAAGAATGATGTTGTGGGGCTGAGGAGATAGCTCAGTTGGTAAAGTGCTAGCCTTACAAGCACAAGTCCCTGGGTTCAATCCCAGCACCACAAAAAAAAAAAAAAAGAAAGATGTTGTGTGTGGGATTAGCATAGATAACCTTTACAATGTTGAGAAATATTCCTACTATTCTATTTTTCTAGTGTTTTGAGCATAAAAGGGTGTTGTACTTTATCAAATGTTTTTTTCTGTACCAATTGAAATAATCATATGATTCATAACCTTAAGTCTATTGATGTGATGAGATGAATTACATTTATTGGTTTCCAGATGTCAAAACAACCTTTCATCCCTGGGATGAATCCAACTTGATTGTGGTGCGGTATCTTCTTAATAAGTTTTTATGTGATTTTCCACAATTTTGTTAAGAATTTTTGTATCTATGTTCACCAGGGATGTTGGTCTAAAGTTTTCTTTCCTTGATGTGTATTTTTCTGGTTTTGATGTCAGGGTGATACTGGCTTCATAGAATAAATTTGGAAGAGTTTCCTCCATATTTCATGGAATACTTTAAGGAATAATGGTATAAGTTCTTCTTTGAAGGTCTTGTTGAACTCAGTTGAGAATCTGTCTGATTCTAGGGTTTTCTTTGTTTGTAAGCTTTTTGATGACTTCTTCTATTTCATTGCTTGAAATTGATCTGTTTAAATTGTATATGTCCTCTTGATTCAATATGGGAGGATCATATGTCTCAAAAATTTTTTGATGTCTTTGAAATTTTCTATTTTGTTGGAGTATAGATTTTCAAAGTTGCTTCTAATTATTTTATATATTTCAATGGTGTTTGTCGTGATATTTCCTTTTTCATCATGAAGTTCGTAATTTAAATTTTCTAACTCCTTCTCTTTGTTACCGTGGCTAAATGTTTATCTATATGTTTATTTTTTCAAAGAACCAACTTCTTGTTTTGTCTATTTTTTTGAATTGTTCCTTTATTTTCAATTTCAATGATTTCAGCTCTGATTTTAATTATTTCCTGTCTTCTACTACTTTTGGTTTTGGTTTTCTCTTCTTTTTCTAGGGCTTTGAGATGTAGTATTAGGTCATTTTGTTGTTGACTTCTTATTCTTTTCTTGGATGTGCTCCATGATAGGTCAATATTGGCAAATTTACCTGTCAAGTTTATATCAACCAATCTACTCTGAGGATTCAATATCTATAAACCTACCCCAATAGGTCAATATTGAGGAAACTACCATGATAAATTAATATTGATGAATCTACCCCAATGTGTCATTATTGCTGAATCTACACCAAGTCAATTATGACAAATCTAAGCAAATTTATATTAATGAATCAAACCATTCCAGTTGATATTGAATCTATCAAGTTTGGTTGATAGGAACAAATCTACCAAGATGAATCAATATTGATGAATCTACACCAAGGGGTCTATATCAATAAATCTACCCCAACATGTATATATCAATGATTCTAACCTATGGATCAATATCAGTGAATGTATTCTTAAGGGTGAATATCAATGAATCTACACTGATTGGTTGATATTGGTGAATCCCTTACATCAAATCAAAATGGACAAATCTACCCCTTAGAGTTGATATTGACAAATCTAACCCTCTGAGTCAATAATGACCAATCTACCCTGAAGAGACAATATTGATGAATCTACCTAATAAGTTGATATGAATGAATATACTTAATGGGTGGATATCAATTAATCTACCCTGCTAGGTGGATACTGATGAATATACCTCTGTGGGTTGATATCTATGAATCTACCCTGATGTGCTGATATTGGCAAATCTACCCCAACTGGTCGCTGATGATGAATCTATATTGACCAGTCAATATTAATGAATCCACAAGTTGATATTGACACATCTACTCCAATGAGTTGATAATGATGAATCAACACCAAAGAGTTGATATCAATGAATATACACTGACCAACTGATATTGATGAATCTATACCAAGGGAATAAATAAGCAAAACTATACCAATCAGTCAATATCAATAAATGTACCCCAACTAGTCAATATTGATGAATCTATACTGACCAATCAATATGGATGAATCTATACCAATGAGTTGATATCAATAAATCCAAATTGATGAATCAATTTTGACAAATTGATATCAACAAATCTTCAGTGATGTGATGAAATCAACAAATTTGCATTGATGGATCTACACAGATGTTTTGACATGATGAATCTACCCAGTTAAGTCAATATCAATGAATCTACAGTGAAGTCACAAACTGATGAATCTACCCAACTTGATATTCATGAAACTACACTGGATCAGTACCAACAAATCTTCCCTGTTTATTCAAATTTGATGAATCTACTGTGATGAGTACAAACTGATAATCTACACTGAAGCATCTAAACCAATAGTCAATATCAAAAAAATGTACACCAATGAACCAATTCAACAAATCTACCTCATTGAGGTGATATCAATGATATCACTGACAAACCTACTCTAACAAGTTAATATTCATGAATCTATCCCAAAGTCAATATTGACAAATCTATACCTATGACTCAATATTGATGAATCTAGCCCATCAAGTTGATATCAAATAATCTACCCTGACCATTTGTTATTGAGGAATCAGCTCCAACCAATTACTCCTCACAAGTGGCTCCTATATCTTGTAGAATGTTTGGGGTGATAGGAAGGTGTTTTGCTCTAATAAGGACTCTTGTTCAATCTGTAATGTAGCTTCAGGATTGAGGATGATCATGAGGAAGATCAAGCCCTGATAAAATTCTTGGAACTTTCCATTCCCCATTTAAGTTGAGGAAAGAAGCTGGAGATTGAATTAATACCCATCAGGCCTAAATGATTAAGTCTTCACAAATGTCTGTACAAGTAGTGGTCATGGAGTTTTTGAATTGTTATAGACAAGCAAGCATAAGGAGAGTGTTGCACCCCAACTCAATGTGGGCACTGTCTCCTAGGCCTCATCTTGTGGCCCTTTTCCTCTGACCATAATTTTGTCTCTTCTACAATGTCATCAAAGGTGGGCCATACAGCATGTTGTCTCTTCAGTTGGTTTTATTGCACTTAGCAGCACAATAGGTAGGATGCATCTGTGTTTCTGTGTAACTTTGTGGTTTATTTCTTTCTATTGTAGATTGGTTGTGCATTCAACTACAGAAAGGTATTTGGATATTTTCTCTAATCAGCCAGCATCATAGTTATGATATGCATAATTGCATGGTAGTTTTGGCTAGGCATGCTTTTTCAGAGAACATTTCCAAATGCAGATTAATTATAGGCACACAGTTGGGTCATAGATTAAATTTGTTTTGCCTTCAAAGGCACTGGCATGCCACCTTCAAAAGTGGCTGAATCATGTATCTTTCCAGCAATGCCTGAAAACACTTGTGTTCCATATGCTACTTTTTCAGTGTAATGACTTCCTAGAGTTTACCGGTGTTAATTGCAGTGCCAAGCTACTTCACTATTGTTTTAATTTATGATTTTGTAACATGATAAGATAGTGAGCATCATCAGGTATAACTATTTTCTGATTTTATTCTTTCTTGTTCAGGTGTCTACTCAGATATCTACTTTTGGGCATTGGAGATTGAACCCAGGGATGAGTAATCACTGAGTCACATCCCTAGCTCTTTTTTTGTTCTTGTTTTGATATTTTTACTTCAGACAGTGTCTCCTTAAGGCTGATCTCAAATTTGCAATCCTTCTGCCTCAGACTTTTGTGCATTTGGAATCATAGGTATGCAACACTTCAGTTGGGAAAAAATGTTAATTTTTTAAGTCTGTGTTATTGGTATATTTCTTCTGCCCATTCACTTTATGTAGAAAGTGTTAAAACTAACAACCAAGGGACAGATATGCCACTCTGTCTTAGAGAGATAATACATTATGTGTGAGGCCAGGTGTTTGATCTCCAGTACATGAACACACACACACACATGCACACGCAACACTAAGTCTAAGATCACATAGATTTTTGTTTTTCCTCCTAGAATATATTTAGTTTTCTTAAATTTTAGTTTTGGACTATAATGGGTTATATTTGGTGTGAGTTTTATTTTGTGTCTACATTTATTTCACTCCATAAAGTTAGAAAACTCTTGCTGCACATATTCCATTTAAAAATTATGAAAATGGATTTCATTTGAACATAAATGCTACTTGTGCAGCTTTCCATTATTAGAAAAGCAAGGTGTGTAATTAGCAAAGATAACATAGTAGGCTTACAAATGTGGGTGAGGATGTTACACCAAGATGCTTTTACTCTTCTCACTATTGGCAAGCAAAGAAAACTGACAGCACAAGTCTGTACAATGTTCACGGTGATGTAAATGATGTATCCCTATACATGTATCCTGCTATAGATGGTTCACTTTGCTTTTCTGAGAGTCACATTGTTCTGCTATCTACAGAAGCACCCACCTCTCTCCTGAAGATACTGTGCACCTCAGAGGGGATCTGGTTCCCCTGCTTCAAGAAGTACTTCATGGAGGATATAAAGGTCATCTGGTTCCCCAAGTGAGTATGTGGTCAGCACCTGTGGCCCAAGCACATGACCAGAATGGGGTTCTGTTACCAGTGACACAGCATAGATTGGACCCTCATGACTTCAGTTCTGAGTCATCACTAGAGTCCTGGGCTGGAGTGGAGCCACAGCTGGCTCTGTGGAGGGCCCATGAATAAGAAGAAGATACATATGCAAGTGTTAGAGAATTTCCTCCTGTCCAGAACTGCTCCTAGTGAGCCTCATATGGGAGCAATCAGAGAGGGAAGAAACAGAGCACAGCCTGGAAGCCAGGGTGCACATTCCCAGAAGACTCCACAAGAAACAAAAGGATGCAAACTTGCCCAATAACTGAAATAGTATAGGAGGTAGTCAATCAAACCATAAAAAGGATGGTCTATGTCCTGCTTCTCTGGGAGGATCCCATCACCAATAAAGCAATTAATTGCATGGAACCATTCCTCAGTCATACACAGGGTTCCATGCCACTTGGGGTTGACCCTTAAAATCTGAACTGCAGTCTTTCACCTGAGACCAACCAAGTAGCATCAAAGTTCCAGCATTTTTGTCAGGATCACCATACCCTGAGTGCACGAGTACAGATGCAAGGACATGAGGAGAGACAGATGTAGCCTGTACTGACTTATTGCACCTTGGTAACCTGAGACCAGAAGGTAATACCTGTGGGCATTGTTTCTAGGTTTTCACAATCTTGGACTTTCATTGACTGTCCTGGGTTCCATACTGTGTCTTTATACCTTGCTTTTGCTTAATTTGGATTTCATCAGGGAAACCATGGTCATGAATATATCATTAAAAATGTATTATTTTGTCTAGATGGGTCTAGCTCTGAGAAAATCATTGTTTTAAAATTATATTTGTTCTTGTGTTTTTCTGCTGTGAATTTGTAACATTACACCTTTGTCTTAGATGCTATAGTCACCCAGGGAATAGTAAAACCCTTGGAGTTTGGTGCCTCAGTGCTTATAACTGGTGATGCTGTCCTTTAGAGTGTAAAAGCCTGCACTGGGTTGATTTGGTACAGATCCTTATTGAGAATATTTGTAGAAATATGTGTTTGAGGCAGGGGACCAGCATTCAAGTTGGCTTTATTGATATACTTGTTCATGTGGCTTATTTGTTAAGAAAGTAAATCTGTCACGTTCTGAATTAAACCCACTGGAAACAGGATCCATCACCCCCTTTCTGTGAGTTCTTATTTTCTCCTGTTTTGGATAGTAAGTAAAAAATTCCAGCATGGGAATTTTGAGGCACTTTTTAAGGAGTGCCCAATAATGAGAAACTATCACCAGCTGCACTTGTTAACTTAACTGTTGTGTATAGTAACATGGAAACTGATTTAACTTTGGTCTAATACCATAAGATGAATGAATTTAGGAGCAGAAGATAAAAGGAGAGAAATTTTTATGTCTTTGACTTCTATCAGTTGAAAAATCAGGGATGATGTCCTGTTTTAAAATTCATTGGAGTTTGAGGGTGCATAAAGTCCAGCACCATTCAGGATTACAGTTAATTATTTTAGTGATCCCCCAATTTTTGTAATTCTGCAGTAAATTTCAAGGAATATTGAATCATTTAACAATGCCCTATTTTGGGAGCCATCCCACAGCAGTGATTGTGTATATGGGTGTGGATTTTTATGTCTTTTTCAGGCCAGATGTCTATCATCTTCCTCCCACCTTTGGTGAGAAAGTAATGAACAGCAAATTCATTATGTGCACACAAGGAAGATTGTTTTGAATATCCTGGGATGGGTAGGTAATTCCTGAAGTTCCTTAGGGTAAAGGAAAGATATCACCTCCTTGTGTTCCATTCAACAGTGAAACAGGCAGCTCAGTGAAGATGCATTTTGTTAGTAATTGTTCCTTGCAGTGAATGGTTTCATATTCCCTTTCCAGTCCTCAAACTGCATTGTGTGTTCTTCTCTCTGTTCCAGTAGCCTTAGCTATTGAATCAACATTGCCTTCTGAAATGGGCCTTGTTTCCAAATTTTAGTTGAAATCATAGGAGGAAACTATCTATCTTCAACTGCACATAAAGCAAAAGGAAGTGGCTTGCAGATGCAGCGTGTGGTGGAATATTCCTATAATCCCAGAAGCTTGGGAGACTGAGGTAGGAGGATCCCAATTTTAAAGCCAGCCTTTGAAATGGCAAGGTGGTAAGCAATTCTTTGAGAATCTGTCTCTCAATAAAATACAAATAGGGTTCAGGATGTGGCTCAGTGGTTTATTGCCCCTGAGTTCAATCCCTAGTACCCACCCCAATAAAGAAGTGGCTTACTGCCACCTGAGAGAAGAAACATAGCCTTTGACTAAAGACATGGAGAAAATGAAGTCCTTTCCCATTGTTATGACCATGATATTGAACAAACTCTTTGGCAATTTATACCATTCTTTCTTCTTGATAAAATTTGTGAATCAGTACATTTTATAACCCAAGTATTTTCACCTATCTCAGGCACTTAGAACTGAATCACAGCAATTCCAGTTCCTTGGCACTTGAAGGTGTCCCCAGGTCTCTGTGAGCTGCCACACCAAGTTTTTCCACAAAGCTGTAGAATCCAAGCAGTGCGTTCTGCACTGAGAATATGGAAGCAGACAAAAACAAGACATCCCATGACTCCACCTTAGAAATGAAATCTGATGACCCCTGCTGATTTCTGTTTCTTTGAAACAAGGTGCTAATGTAGACTCATTAGGAGAGGAGGGAGCTAGAGTCCTTGGGCACCAGGATGCTGTGGTGTTTGGGGTCCCTTGTAGTGTAATCATATTATACTATGGAAAGAGACATTGGAACCTTTCTACATTGTATAAGAAGACATTTGCAGGTCTATGGCAAGAGGAGGCACTCTTTAGATGCTCTAGTATAGATTCCATCTTAGAACTACAGTCCACATGATAGAAATTACATCAGTTTTGGATTCTATTGTATGGGTATTACATTACTATTAAGAACTAAGTGCCAATATTGTATTATCATGAGATATTTCATCATGGATATTATTTTTGTATAAAAGATTATAGGGAAGCTATTATATTTGTTATAGATGCTAGCACACTCATCTTCTAAAAGCATCCTAGATGTATGGAAGCTATTTTATTTATATTAAATTCAGTTCTGTGGTTCATGTAATAGTATTAAAACATCAGGCAATTATATAAGTTATACTTGCTATAGTATGAATAATGCTTTAATATTAAAGGACACAGGACAGATATTGTAACAGTTTAAAATGTTATACTATAGATATATTAGTATTAAGTGACATACATAAATATTTATGTCACTTTTAGAAGTTCAAGTATGCAAATCATGTTAGGACTAAAGTCAACATGAAAGTCAATACATTAATTTAATAGTATCTCATGAATATTCTCTTAGTTCACTGGCCACAATGCAGATATTTTATTAGCATAAAGTTTATGATATAAATATTATGCTATAGAGAACATGTTTACTAGTTTTAGATGTTACATCAAGGATATTAAATGAATGTTAGATGGCCACTATGGATATTAAAATCATCTTTAAGGTCCCAGGGAATCTACTGTATTAGTTTAACATGGATTAGTAAGAATATTTCTTTAGCATTAAAGACCACAAGGTAACTCTTAGTTTTAGAGGGTACAACAAATTTATCATATTCATATTAAGAGTCCCAAATCAGTTAGCTATTCTATTATGCTTATATTTATAGAATGAAAAGTATTTTAGTATGAATAGGCAGAGGCCAGTGATTACAGCAGTTGTGATGCTATAGTATGAATACAATGTTGGTATTGAAAGTTCAAGGGACTTTTTTTGTGTCTGTATTGCTGAGGATTGAATCCAGTGCCTCAAATGTGCTAGGCAAGTGCTCTAACAATAATCCAAAATTTCAGCTCCAAAGAATAGTTTTTATGTTAGTTTCAGAAGACCTATTCCATATTACATAAATTTAAAAGGACTCAGGGAAACAATTTTATATGCAAAATGATTGATAATATTTTAGTATTAAAACCATAGGGCAACTACTATATTAGTTATAAATGCTAATGTATGAATATTATGTCAGTACTAAAGGACATAGTGCTTATTAAGTATATTATGTGAGTGTCAGCAGTCACAACAAGGGAAAATTAGTTTCTTCAGTCACAGTGAGCATATTATGTGAGTGTCAGGTTCCACAGTGAGGATATTATGTGAGAGTTAGAGACCATGTGAGAATATTTTGTTAGTAACAGAGGCCAAATGTGAACATTCTGTGAGTGTCAGAGGCCAGAGTGAGGAGCATTATGTGAGATTCTGGGTCAGGGTAACAATATTATGTGAGTGTAAGTGGTTAAATGGGGTAAGTTTTGGATTTTGTTTTGCTGAGTATTTATGTGTGGAAAAGCATGATATTCACAATGATCTCAATCACAAAAATGGGATGTTGTGTATGCATACTCATGACCTAGAATGCATGTTCAACTAAGCTGCTTGCAAATGAATAACTTTGTTCTTTACTTGCATTTTTAATTTTTCTGTAATTTACATATTAAATTTTTGAAAAAAATAAATGCTATTTTTAAAAAAGATGTCAAGTGAGTTTTATATGTGAATTTGAGGGCCCACAGGGCAAATATTTTGTGATAGTTTTATGCTACAATGAAGATAGTACATGAGTGTTAGAAATCAAGGGAAAGAAGTGGTCAGAGACAAGGCAGTAGTCAGCATCTAAGGGACACAAGTCTTCACTGTTTTTGAAATCACATCACAGATTGGGCAGGGGGAGGCTAAATCCAGTTAAGATCTATCATAATATTCCAGGTAAAAGGCAGTGGGGATGTAAGTCTGTTCACAGTGGGACAGGGTCAGAGGAGATGTATCAGAGGGACTCAGGGAATGCCATCAACAGGACAAGGGGACTAACTTGGGGTTGGAAAAAAAGAAAGTTGTGTATGAAGAGGGTGAAGGACAGAGTAAGCTCATGGGTAAAAAGTTAAGAGATCATTTGGGACCATGTTGACTTTGAGGAGGCTGTAGGACATTTGGGTGTAAGTATCCAGCTGGAGCTGGAGAGAAGGAGAGCTTGGGGCTGAAGAGAAATTAATGAATCATCAACATGTTAGGGACAGTTAAAACCATGGAAATTGATACAGTCACTCAGAGGGTCTGCAGTCCAGGGAACCTGACCAGGGTAGGCTGGTCAGGAAAGTTGTGGGATGAGTTGTTGAAGACTGGTAGTTTGTAACTCTATGGTTCTCTGTGTATGTTAGATGAGCTCAGGATACAAGTAAACTGATGCTCACAAAGGGAAGATATGGACTATCCAAAACCAGATTAAGGGGGAATATAGAACTGAGGTTAAGGATGGTGTCATTTTTGTCCCTCCCTGAAACTGTGACTTTTGAATGAATATGCTGTTTTAAGGTAATGATTTGGTGGCAGTGTACAGAACTGATGGGAAAGGGGAACCTGAGGCAGGTGAACTGGGTTAGGTAGCTGTGTAGAATACCTTCTGTAAAGTGATAGGGGCTCACTACAGTAGGAATGGAAATGAGGGGATACCCAAGAGCAGAAATTTCAGGAAAGTTCAGAGGCCAAGACATTATGCATCATGTCAACTGGGACGTGGGGTGGTGGACAGAGTCATGAGCTCAGTGATCCCACCTTGTTTTAACCTGGTTTGTGGCACCTAAAACATACGTGTACCCTCAGTGTTCATGGAGGGAATAAATGATACAGTTGACAAAAAATGAAGTTTTAAGAAACAGTGATTGTAGAAATATGATGATTAGTTCAAATTTGAACATGGGCATTGGAAGTGCAGAAGCCAGTGAAGAGTGAGGGGACAGTATGGGACACACCCAGAGTTGTGCATGGACTCAGTTCATCAAGTATTGAGTGCTGGGTACTATAGGAGAATAAAGACTACAAAAGAGGTAGCAGAAAGTTATAAAAATTACCATAAGATGAGTGAAATATGCTCAATGTTAAGGGAAAAAAAACTGTTTACACTGTCTTGTAAGGACTCAACAGGGAGAGAAATTACATCTGTTTGAGGAAGATAGGAAGGTCTCCTTTGACGAGGTGGCATCTTGATGGGCAAGGTTGGAGTAGGGAAGACAGCATCACAGGACTTGATCCTGGCAAATGGGAATGGACAAGGGCCCAGTTGGGCACATCGGGACAAGGCCAAATCACCTTGTTTGGTCAATGTGTGGGTGTTTTACATGACTAAGTATTAAGTAGAAAATTGGGTGGAGATGAAAAGTGAATTTCTGGTAGAAGGGTCCTTCCCTTTGCAAATAAATGCTCAGGTGCTTCCTTCCCCAACAGCCTGCAGGATCAGGAGCCCCCTATGGCCACTTGTTTAAACAAGCATTATAGGCAGAGGAAGAGAAAGCAAAAGCATGCGAATTGCTTGTGACTCCTTTCTATAGCACTTTCCCTCAGTCAGTCTTGCCTGCCTGGTTCCCCAAGCCTCTGGGGAGAGGTTATAAAAGCTCACACTCTTCCAGTGATTTCTCAGTGCAGAATTTTTAGGAACTTTCCTTTAAAAAGTAACCAAATAGCTCTTTAAGGTTACCGGGTCCTTAGGGAGAACAAAGATGTGTAGGAGGAGTGGAAGATGTCATTTCACAAGGTTTATTTGTATACATTGTAGAAGGCATTTCAAACATATTGCACAAGGCAGTGAATTCTGAGGTATTTATCCCTTGGACGGCAATCTGCAGCTTCTTTTGTCCAGACAGTTGTAGGTACTGAGTTTAGACAATGAAAATCTTAATCCTAAATCATAATTATCACCTCAAGGATTAGAAAGGAATAGGTGGGTATTTCTGATCTTGTTTGAGAGAAAGTTAGCTGTTTTGTGCTTTTGAAAACTGTCCCTTATTTTGATACTGGACATTAAGCCCAGGGCACTTTATCACTGAGAGCTACATCCCTTGTTCATTATTATTATTATTGTTATTATTATTATTATTATTATTAGATGTTGTTTTTGTTGTAGTAGTACTAGTGGTAGTATTGAGAGAGGGTCTTAAGGGGCACTGCTGAATTTCAGAAGTTGGCCTTAATCTTGTTATCCATCTGCCTCATTCTCCTAGGTTGTTGAGATTACCAGCATGTGCACCACCCTGCCAGGCTGAGAACTATCATTTTAGACTTTGAGAAGACTTCACTGATGGATGAATCAGGAGACCCCAAATACCCTGGTTATTAAATGTTAATGTAACATACTATGGTTGGAACCTGGCTCTGAAGTAGCATGCAAATACTAGATCTTGGGTCACCTGAGCCTGTGGATTTGAGCCTGAAAGAACAGCTACTTCAGTTTTGTCCATCTGTTTCAGAGCATTAAGTACTTCTCAATATATAATTGAGACTCTCACCCATAAATAGATGAAGTAAGGTCCACTTTTAATTACTGATTCATTTATTTATTTGATCACATTTACAAAGCAGGAGGTGTGAGTGTAGCTGCTACAACTTGTTCAACATTCCTGTGTGTTGGACACTTCTACAGGGTTTAGATGGATCATCCAATTTAATCTTCCCAGCAAAACTGTAATGTAAGTATGGTTTATTTTCCCCATTTTACAGTTGTCAAAATTGAGGCTCAGAGAAGTTAGGTAGCTTGCTTGAGGTTTCCTAGCTGGTAAGTTTGGTTTTGAGATTGGAACACTGGCACAGCTCATGCTGAACAGTTAATTCTCAAGATTTAGGCCAGATGGTCCTGGCATACTTGCAAAACTGCCTTGCCTGAAACAAATGAGGAGCTTATTAAACATTTGTTTTTACCCTAGTAACCTTGTAGGTCATTGAATATGTAGGAAATTCCAGAGTCAAATGATTTGATGTAAAATTGTTTACCTTTCAGCAGCATTTCATGGTTCAAAGAGATTTAGATGTTTCTTTCTGTTCCACTGAGCAGAATAGACCTATCATTTCAGGTTTAAGCCCAAATGCTCTTGATAATTAATGAAACTGCTGAGACTAATTCTAGGGGAAAATAACATGTTGGTGGCCAGAATAATGAAGTCTGAAATGCGGGCACCTTCACTGTGGTTCTTACACAAAGCAGTCTATTGACACCACAATCCACAGAGGGACTCCTAGTCACCAGAACTGCAAATTCACCCTGGTCTGGGGAGTTTGCCTCTGCTGAGAATAAAAGTCTTGCAGATTTAACAGTCAGATAAGCCTATTTCTTGTCTTCTTTCTGGATTGTGGGTCAGGACTCCTGCTGCCTGTATGAAAGCAAATGACAGTATGGCACTCTCCTGAGAGACTCAGGAGTGTTGGCTCTACATCCAAGCTGAAAAGAATCACTACATATAGCCTTCACCATTGCCAGGGTGCTGAATTCTCACCAATGCCACATTCAGAGATTGATTGGGATTGATTGGGATTTTTTAAGATGCTGTGACAGGATATTTTAACAGCAGATTCTGAGCTATTACAGGGATGGTCAAAAATGGAAGGTGTGAAGAAATAATTTTAAAATGTGTACTTGTGTTTTGTGTGTTTATAACCTAAGTAGAGAGTCCACTTCAGAAAAACAATTCCAAAAAGAAAGAAAGAAAGAAAGAAAGAAAGAAAGAAAGAAAGAAAGAAAGAAAGAAAGAAAGAAAGGACACCCCTTCCTGGGATCCCATTTTGTCAGTACACTTATCTTTCTTTAATTTAGAAGGGGAGCAAGTTGAGATCTTTTGGACAGAAGTTGCTACAAATGAGTTTTCCACCAGAATATCAATACATTTTCCTTTATACATTGATAAGTATTAATATATAAGACAATTAAGTTGTTTAAATTTTGCAGAAATAAGTTGTGCAGTTTTTCTAAGATGGTGGGATTTTCTTTTCTTCTTGATCCACAGTAAGGAACATAACCATTGTACTGCTCTGTTGATCACACTAGAGTCAGGTGAACCTCTATCAATAAATATCTATGCCCTTTAATTCCTGTTATGGGGCACAACTTGAGAACAGACCAATCCCCACTGAGAAGTTCAAATTTGAGAGTCTTTATTAAACTGGAAAGCTGGTTGTCTCTCACATGCCTCCAAAAATATGGCTATTGGGAGAACAACCCAAACTATAGGTTTGTGGGGGTTCTTATACCAAAAATGACATCAATCATAAATGTCTGTTGCTATGATTCAAATTTACAAACTAACATTGTGAGATCATCAACAGAGGGGCAAGTGGGTCAAAATGACCCTTACCTGAGTAAAAAATAAAGAATGGTTACTAATATCCACACAATCACCATTTACATGGTACATTGGTTAAGAGCAATAGGGATCAAAAGAGCAATTTTCATTGCATAAGAATTGTCATTTTGTATTGCTAATCATGTCACACTAAGTAACTGATGATGGCTACAGAGGCGGGGTGTTCCCATGGGAGAAACTTATTTTCTACATAAGGTTGGGTCAGAGCAAAATGGAGTCTGTTTAGTCAATTCCCTCATAGTCTGTCCTGTGACATTCTCATGAAACCAGATCTGTCAACCCATCACATTTCCCAGGAACCAAATGGATTGCTTCTTACCCCTAGTCCACTGTACTCTAGCTTACATTTTGGGAGCACACTTAGTCCTATAACTTCACTGAGTCCTGCATACTGAAAGGGCCAAATAATCTGTTCCAGGTGAGTGTTTGGTAATGAACTTGTAAACATAGAACTTCTTAGGGACACCCTTTCTCTCAATTCTGCAGAGACTTAAGATGGTGGCTTCTGTCTCATATTTGGCAAAAATATTAAGTTTACAAATGGTGTTCATAGGGATGACACTGCACACCATTTTGGAGGAGATTTTTTTTGAGGCAGAAATGGTGTACTTATGTCAACTCTCCATAAGTGTAACAATTAGTTCTTGAAGTATTTTGTATATTTTAATTTGACTATGAAAACTGAAAATATTTTAGGGAAGTATGAAACTTGAGAAGAAACATGATAATCCAGTTACTCAATGTACTGATTTACTTGAAATAAATTCAAAAGTAAAAATAGCAACAGATTTCCCCTACTGGGAAACAAAAGTCACCTGCATACTTGTAAATTATAATCCAGTTCTTCTTGTTCTGTGATTAAAAAAAATAAATAAAAATAAAAAGAGCATCCAGGGAATTGGGTTAAAAAAATAAAGACTTAGTTTCTTTATCTTGCAAAGCCCTCTGAATTAGGAGAAAATTATTATTCACTTACATGCTAGAATTTTGCTGTAATTTTACTATATGTGGATATTGGTAAATGTTTTCTTTCATATTAAAAACTGTTCCTCACCCACCTATGTTGTTATTGTTTAGATATGTGAGTTTAGGCAGGACAAATCCTACGGACAGAAATAAAGAAGGGGTAGACACAGTGCCAACTCCCCCTGCCTGATTCTACCTTTGTCTCATCCACCCTGCATCCTCTATCCCCAGTGTGATTCATTTCAAGCTAGTTGCAGTTCTTTGGCTTCCATGCCATTTAGCACTTAGAATTTTGACTGTTAATCTGGCAAACTTCAGTAGACTGTGGGCCCTCAAGACTGGAACTGTGTCCTGTTCCCCATGGTGTCTCCTAGCATCTAGCTTGTTGGCTGGAGTACAAATGATATCAGCAATTTTCAGTGACTCTCTAAATGATAAGATGACAAAGAACTCATAAAGAGATGTCAAAAAAAGGTAAGTTTTAAAAAAGGATCAAGTCTGTTTATCTATTTTTTTAAGAGTAGAAAGTAAGCTTTATTAAAGAAAAGTAAAAGCAGACTTCTCCCTGGTGGAAGAAGGGCACCCAAAGGTGAAATCCATAGGATAAGAAAATCAAGTCCTTTTAATAGGATTTATTCTCCCATTCTTTCCCCCTGATTTCTTTCCTTCCTGCCTACATGACTAGGCCCAGTTTTGCATAAAGAGATAAGTGATGGGCAGGGCGAGGTCCAAGGTGATTCAGGCAGGTAAGGGCATCTTCTTGTCTGTAGTCCCTGACAAGGGCAGGCAAATTTGGTTTTCAATGAGTTCTGCTAGTCCTTGACATTTTATTCTCCTAGGGCAGTCCCCAACTTCCAGAGGTAGATGGCTTTCATGGCCTCCATTTCCTCAATTTGACCTGATCCCCTATTTCTACACTAACTGCCTGTCCCCAATTCTGACTTCATTAGCTGTCTTAGAGTTTCTCTAATATATGCTAGTTATATCAACCACAGTCTTTAAGTGTAGAGAATTCTGCTTGAAGAGTAAAAGGTATCCCCATAGCCTAAGTAACAAAAAGCCAGATGAGGCCCCTGCAAAATTCAGCAGATTAAGATACTGATGACAAAATGAAGACATAAGAGTTTCTGAAGTAAGAATCACTAAAATTGACCAGACATATTTGGAAAAGGATCAAACTCCTTGAAGTAAAAATACAATCATTTAAAATTTTAAGAGAGATTAAGCTTATTAAATGAGATACCTGAAGAGAGAATTTGTACACTAGAAGAGCTGAGGAAATTATCAAGTATGGGACACAAAAGCTAGTGCACCACAATCAAGTGCATTTTATCCAAGGGATGCAAGGTTGGTTCAACATATGGAAATTAATGAATGTAATTCACCATATCAAAAGACTTTAAATCAAGAATCACATGATTATTTTGTTAAATGCAAAAAAAAAACATTTGATAAAATACAGCACCCCTTGATTCTCAAAACACTAGAAAAATAGGAATAGTAGAAACTTTCCTTAAAATTGTAAAGGCCATCTATGCTAAGCCCATGGCCCATATCATTCTAAATGCTGAAAAACTGAAAGCATTCCCCAAAAAAACTGAAAAAATGCAGGGATGCCCTCTTTCACCAATTCTATTCAATATTGTTCTTAAAACTCTAGTCAAAGCAATTAGGTAGACAAAAGAAATTAAAGGGATATGAAAAGGAAAAGAAGAACTCAAACTATCCTTATTTGCTAATGACATGATTATATATTTAGAGGAATGGGGAAATTCCACCAGAAAATTTCTAGAACTCACAAGTGAATTCAGTAAAGTAGCAAGATATAAGATCAATGCTCATGTATCTAATGCATTTTGTTTCATAAGTGATGAATCCTCAGAAAGAGAAGTTAGGAAAACTACCCCATTCACAATAGTCTCAAAAAAAAATAAAATACTTGGGAATCAATCTAACAAAAGAGGTGAAGGCCTCTACAATGAGAACTACAGAACACTAAAGAAAGAAATTAAAGAAAACCTTAGAAGATGGAAAGACCTCCCATGTTCTTGGACAGGCAGAATTAATATTGTCAAAATGGCCATACTACCAAAAGTGCTATATAAATTCAATGCAATTCCAATTTGTAAGAAAACCCCAGAAAACCACGCCAGATATGGGAATTGACATAAGGGGGTTTATTAAGCAAACGGAGTGTCTCCCTGAAGGGTAAGAGAGAAAATGAGAGGAAAAGAGAAAGGGTGCACACAAGAAAGAGTGTGAAAAGTGAGAAGGAGAAAGAAAGTGAGTAGGAGAGAGAAAGGATGAGAAAAGCTGTTTACCTTTTGAGTTGGTCATTTTTCTTGTCAAACTTACATATGCCAAGTACCATCTCTGTGCCAGAAGCCTGATGTACATGATGAGACTTAGGGTCTCATTGGAAGAATGGTAAGCTAAAGTGATTCTAATTGCTATCTTGCTTCTCTGGCTTACTACTACAGTTAGAGTATCATGATGTGACTTTGTCCTGGGAGCAAATGGGTTTCTTTTCTCCCCTGGCTCTTATTCCTATCACATGAAATCAAGCTTTAGTTACACACAGTAACACATTGATTTTTAACCATTTTAACTTAGGTGGAAAGCAAAAACTAGTAATTTAAGTAAAATTAGCAATGAGCAAATCTAGTACTTTAAGAAAGCTTTAGTCTGGGCATTCTAATCTTTTGGTGGGAGATAAAAGGCCTCATTGTCTGAAAGGGTCAAGGTTTGTACAGCAGAACTCTGGGAATGAGTAGAGCAGAAAGGACTCATGTGGCTACAGTGAGCTCCTGGGGGCAGGACTCAGAGCTTCTGTGGAATTCAGCAAGTATGTGTAAGCAAGCCTCTCTTTTCCCTCCTTATTGAGAATTCTGACACATAATTGAAATATATCTTGGTGACATCCCGGAACAGTCATGGGGAATGACTGGAACTAGGTAATTTTCTCATCTAGTACTATCAACAATAAGTATTGTTCATGTTCATGGTTGTACTACACATTATCTGGATTTCTAGGAGTTGGGATGCTTATACACAGTAGTTCTGAAAGTTAGCATCCAGTCACCTGGATGGTGTGTTAAAGATTTCTGAGATCTTAGGTCTTAGATAGGGTCTGACATAAACATTTCATTCAAATGCCTAATAATGCTCTTGGTCCAGGGGTGATATTTTGAGAATAACTGAAGATCAGTTGTTCCTAGTTTACATTTAGAAATCTGAAGAATAAATTCCATTGTGTGTGGTGAGAGGAGGTGCTGGTGATTGGCCCAGGGCACTCCACCCCTGAGTTGCATCCTTAGCCCTTTATATTTTGAGACAGGGTCTTGTTAAGTTGTTGAGGTTGGCCTCAAATTTGTGATCCTCTTGTCCCAACCCTGAATTACTAAGATTACAGCCCAGTTCCAGTTTACCTGGCTTTATTACTGCATTTAAAAGCTACTTGCTTGAGAGTTTCAATTTTAATTTCACCAAGTAGACCTGTTTGTTCTCCTGGTGACATTCAAAAGACAGACCCCCCCAAAATAATACAACCCAGTCTGGAAGGCTGACTTGTTATATGATCTTGGACTCTCTTTTTCTGATTGGATCATAAAACTAAGAGAAAACAATTATGCACCTTTTAAAATAATATTACCCTTCCAAAGAAAAGGACAGTTTAACATAGCAAAATTTTTTGGAGGAGGAAAATTTATTTATTTATTTGTTTATTTTTATTGTAAATGAATGGGATACATGTTGTTTCTGTTTGTACATGCAGTAGAGGCATACAATTTATGTAATCATACATTTACATAGAGTAATGGTGTTTGATTCATTCTGCTATTTGTTCCTTCCCCCATCCCTGCCACCCTTCTTTTCCCTCTCTACAGCCCCCCTTCCTCATTCCTTTCCCCTCCCCCCCATTATGTGTCATCATCTGCTTATCACGGAGATCATTCGTCCTTTGGTTTTTTGAGATTGGCTTATTTCACTTAGCATGATATTCTCTAATTTCTTCCATTTGTCTGCAAATGCCATAATTTTATTATTCTTTATAGCTGAGTAATATTCCATTGTATATATATACCACAGTTTCTTTATCCATTCATCAATTGAAGGTCATCTAGGTTGGTTCCACAGTCTGGCTATTGTGAATTGAGCAGCTATGAACATTGATGTAGATGTATCTCTGTAGCATGCTGATTTTAAGTCCTTTGGGTATAGGCCAAGGAGTTGGGTAGCTGGGTCAAATGGTGGTTCCATTCCAAGTTTTCTAAGGAATCTCCACACTGCTTTCCAGAGTGGCTGCACTAATTTGCAGCCCCACCAGCAATGTATGAGTGTACCTTTTTCCCCACATCCTCGCCAACACATATTGTTGCTTGTATTCTTGATAATCGCCATTCTAATTGGGGTGAGATGGAATCAGCGTAGTCTTGATTTGTATTTCTCTTATTACTAGAGATGTTGAACATTTTTTATATATCTGGTGATTGCTTGTAGAGTTGTTTCTGTGAAGTGTCTGTTCATTTTCTTAGCCCATTTGTTAATTGGCTTATTTGTATTCTTGGTGTAGAGTTTTTTGAGTTCTTTATACATTCTGGAAATTAGTGCTTTATCTGAACTATGAGTGGAAAATATTTTCTCCCACTCCGTAGGTTCTCTCTTCACTTTGCTGATACTTTCCTTTGATGAGAGAAAGTGTTTAGTTTGAATCTGTCCCAGTTATTGATTTTTGCTTTTATTTCTTGTGCTATGAGGGTCCTTTAAGGAAGTCTGATCCAAAGCCGACATGTTGAAGATTTGGACCTACTTTTTCTTCTATAAGATGAAGGGTCTCTGGTCTGATTCCAAGGTCCTTGATCCATTTTGAGTTGAGCTTTGTGCAGGGCGAGAGATAGGGGTTTAGATTCATTCTGCTGCATATGAATTTCCAATTCTCCCAGCACCATTTGTTGAAGAGGCTATCTTTTCTCCATTGCATATTTTTGGCACCTTTGTCTAGTATGAGAAAATTGTATTTATTTGGGTTTGTGTCCATGTCCTCCATTCTGTACCATTGATCTACGTGTCTATTTTGGTACCAATACCCTGTCATTTTTGTTACTATTGCTTTGTAGTATAGTTGAAGTTTTGGTATTGCGATACCCCCTGTTTCATTCTTCCTGTTAAGGATTGCTTTAGCTATTCTGGGTTTCTTATTCTTCCAGATCAATTTAATGATTGCTTGCTCTATTTCTGTAAGGTACATCATTGGGATTTTAATAGTAATTGCATTGAATCTGTATAGCACTTTTGGTAGTATGGCCATTTTGACAATATTAATTCTGCCTATCCAGGAACATGGGAGATCTTTCCATCTTCTAAGGTCTTCCTCAATTTCTTTCTTCATGCTATGTAGTTTTCATTGTAGAGATGTTTTACCTCTTTGGTTAGATTGATTCCCAAGTTTTTTTTTTTTTTTTGAAGCTATTTTTAATGGAGTTTTTTTCCTTATTTTCCTTTCAGATATTTTGTCGCTTGTGTATAAAAATGCTTTTGATATATGTGTTTTGATTTTATAGCCTGCTGTTTTGCTGAATTCATTGATGAGGTCTAGAAGTTTTCTGGAGGAGTTTTTTGGATCCTTTAAATATAGAATCATGTCATCAGCAAGTAGTGACAGCTTAAGTTCCTCTTTTCCTATTCGTATCCCTTTAATTTCTTTAGTCTGTGAAATTGCTGTGGCTAGAGTTTTGAGGACAATGTTGAATTGAAGTGGTGAAAGAGGGCATCCCTGTCTTGTTCCCATTTTTAAAGGGAATGGTTTCAGTGTTTCTCCATTAAGAATGATGTTGGCCATGGGCTTAGCATATATAGCCTTTACAATGTTCAGGTATGTTCCTACTATCACTTTTTTCCCTAGTGTTTTGAGGATGAAGGGTGTTGTATTTTGTCCAATGCTTTTTCTGCATCAATTGAAATAACCATATGATTCTTATCATTAAGTCTCATGACATGATGGATTATGTTTATTGATTTATGGATGTTGAACCATTCTTACATTCCAGGGATGAACCCACTTGATCGTGGTGCACAATTTTCTTAATCTGTTTTTAGATACGGTTTGTCAGTATTTTGTTAAGGATCTTTGCATCTATATTCATCAAGGATATTGGTCTAAAATTTTCTTTCCTTGACATGTCTTTTCCTGGTGAACATAGCAATTTTTAAAATGATAAACATGAAAACATGGTAAGAGAAAGATTTTTCTGAAGGTAGACATTGCAACTGATAAATTTTCAGCATTCAGATTATGATTATGTCCCTTCCAAACTTACAAAAATAATCTAACAAATTAACAAACCTTTTTCACATATGCTATTAATGGCAAAGGAAAAAATAAACATGTTTGGCCTACAACAAACTTTAAGTGATGCTGGCAGGTTTCCTGTTGTGATCTTTACAAAGATAGCCTGGAATCCTGAGGGTGAAAGCTGACAGAGCTGAGGAGATTCTGCCCATGATCATTGTTGTACATTCATTGCTCATTCATTTACAATTATTATAGCAGGCTACAGCATATTTTATATAAGTTGAAAATAGGAGAAAAGGCATTAGCTATTCTGGAAGAGGTATGCTTTCAAACTGAGATATATTTTAGTAAATAAATGCCAAAAACCCTGTGCTAATTGTTGAATGTCAAGGACACAGAATTACAAATAAAGTGAAAAGTCTCCTTCAATTAAATAATTTGGCTTTTTGAACTTACATTTCTGTACCATTCCAACTTTACAAACAGGTTTTTATCAAATTTGAAATGCACCTAGTAGGTACAGATACATTTTGAAATCTGGTGGAGCTAGTCAGATTTGTATTTGAGACTGTGTTCTGAAATTTTTAGTTTGACAAATCTGAGCCAGTAAATATTTTCAATTCTCTGCAGCAAGGATTGTAAGACATATGCAACATGTGAATAACAGGAGAATAAACAAAGTGAGCAGAAACTGAGGGACTGATTGGTTCTTTGCATCCAGGGACTGGACAGATTCTGAGGAAGAAGTGCCACCTGAGCTGAGCTGGGAAAAGGGACAGGATTTTGATAGAGAGAAAAGTATATTTTAGGACTTGATATATATTCCTAGTTAGGATATGGAAAGTATATTCAGAAAGAGACATGGTGATAGATGAAGTCTGAAAAGGAGGCATGGGCCATGAATAGATTCACTTTAATCTGCTGTTATAACTTCAGACATGATATTCACATGAAGGAAGAAATCAATAGAAAGTAGAGAAAAGGAGATAAGAGAAAATTATTACACTACTTCAAATACTGAAGGGACAGTATACATACAAATCAATTTGGAAGACATTACATAGGCAAGTTTGAGAAGAACTTCAGTTTGGTTTGAGGAGTAAATAGGTAGTAAACATGAGGAAGAGGCAAACTAAGTGACTATGAGACTAGCAATGTTTTAGAAAAAAATAGCTAATATGCATTCAGGTTGTCCTGTATGCCAGCAGTCTGAGCCAATCATCATGTCTTCTCATTTAATGCTACCAGTATTTCTGTTGTAAAGATGAAGAAAAAAAGGCACAGAGAAATTGCCCAGTTTACCCAAATCACACAATAATAAGTGGTAGAACCAGATTCAAATTTAGTTTGTATTCTTAATCACTACTCTCACTGACAAAGAGCACCAGGGAAGAGCAGCATTTTTGGAAAAGAAGCATTGGCTGGGGATGACTAAAATGGAAACAGTTGTCAAGTCCAGGTACAGCTATGGAGAAAAGTATGTTGAGGACATAAGTCTGACCTATGCTGCAATGTAAAAATTACTGTGGTCCCCCTCCCCTGCCTCCCATCACCCACTCCCCCACACAACACACTGCCCTCAGTCAGGAACTGATGTGCCTCTCTGTCAAACATATCTTCCTCTTGGTGTCTAAAAGCTGCCCCAGATTATCTCAGGTCAGTCATCCCAAACATCCTTCTGATGCTACAGAGTTGGTCTGTCCATTCCTTCTCTGTATATTAGATGCTGAAGGACAGAAAATGGAAGAAAATAAAAATCCATTGATGAATGGGGTCCAACCTGGAGCATTGGGCTCTAGCTCTACTTGCAGCATCTGCTAGACATGTGTCCCCAACATTAGCTACTTTCTGGACCACCTGTAGAATCTCTTATATTCATTATAATTTGTACTTTTATCACTACCATTTCTATTAAATACTCATTCTCTGAAGGAGAAACTGAGGGGTTTTAATAAAGAATCCATAAAAAAGACTGAGAAACATGCAAATAAAGAAAGGCTAATTGAGAACTGTGACAATTAAGTGTACATAAATAAGAAGTTAGGGGCAAAAATCAGTGATATCTTTTAAAACATCAGAAAATACTAAGAAAATCAAAAGGGATTCTTTTGAAAATATCAACAAGATAGGCAAAGACCCAAATAGGAAATTAAAAAAAAAAAAAAACACTAACAATGAAAATTCAAGACCTACTCTCCTCCAGTGTTCACTCCAAGTCAATGAGTATAGTGGATAGGAGCACAAATAAAAGAGTATAAAGTATATGTGAAGAATTTAAAAACACAGTGGAAGTGGATAAATTTTAGAAAAAAATTAAAAATTTAAAACACCAGGAAACAAACAGAACCTTGAATACACCAATAACCATTGAAACAGTAATTAAGACACACTTTAGCCTCTGCCAATGTAAGAACTTGAGTAATTTAGTACAGATAAATTCCAATCAGAGTTTAAAATTAGGTGTTGCTGCTTATTAGCTGTGACCTTTCTGTAATCAGAATTTTGCTCATTTGTAAAATGAAGATAATTAAACTTACTTTGTAGTTCCTAGATATCAAATGAAATGTCAGCCCTTGATAAGCAAGAAAGCACAGATGTAAATAAGTTACTGAAATAGTTTGAAAAGTGCAAAAATACATTTACTTTTTCTACAAATATTTATTGTACTTCTAACAGGTGCTAGGCTCTGCGGTTTAATATTTAGTACTGAAGTTTAATATTTAAACTTACTCTGGCCTAAATAGGAATTGTGCTACAAGGCAATATAGAAAATCATTTTGACACATATCATCATAGGCAATAAAATATCTAGGTGCAAACTGTCAGGTATTAATAGGAGGCCTTTACTTCAGCTTGTTTAGTTGGGAGCACAAATGATGCATTTTCTTCAGACCTGACACTTGTCACTAAACATACACATTTTTATCCTTCTATTTTTTATCTTTGTTGGTAGCAGTATAGAAATTAACTTTACACTGTTTTTTTTCTTATGAGTCATCTTTCTATGATATTATTTATCAACAAATTTTTTTCAGAGGTTGGGGTTATAGCTCAGTTGTAGAGGGCTTGTCTAGCATGTGTGGGCACTGGATTTGATTCTCAGCACCACATATGAACAAATAAAGGTCCATTAACAACTAAAACAGAGAAATAAACTATTTTTGCACAATGAATCTAAATGCATTCTGCTGTCATATACAACTAAGTAGAACCAACAAAATATTTAAAAATACTTTTTCAACTCTAAAAGTGATACTTCTTCTTAAATACTTCAAGATAAACAATTATCATTTTTACTGAGAAAAATCTTTGTAGTGCTCTGGAAAACTGATGACAAATTATAATTAACAATTTATAAAGAGTCTGAATTAAAATATTTTTTCTTAATATTTGAAGCAGATCAGCATTCCTAGATAGCCTAGAAACTTTTAAAAATAGTATTTGAATATGCTTTAGTAACATCTAAATTATGTACTTTTTTCTTTCTCTTTTCCTGTCATATAGAACAATTAAGGACATTTTATGGGATTTATTCTTCTTTTAATCTATGTAATCTTGCAATTTTCTGCTGCAAATTGATGTATAAAACATATTGCCAAATGATCCATCACAGGAATGCTAATCCATTTTATAGAGAACCAAATTACTGTGTTTAGTTTGGGAATGTAAGGAACCCCATTTTTTCCCAGTGGATTTGTAGTAATTATTGTAATTTGTCCCCTGCAGTTCCTCACACTGTTTAAAATCCACATGCCAGTTCCAACCCCCCGTGTGGAAAGAGTTGCTTCTACAGTACTGCTTTCTTAGACCTCTCAGAAAACCTGATGATGTCTGAATGCAATTAAGGACACATTAACTGATCAATTTTGACCCTCTGGACTAGCTTACCTGTGTCATGAGAAGAAAATTTTGAAACCCTATGTTGACTTGGTTTGTACTTTTCACAACATGGATAGTCTATGTTTATGTAGCATTTTAAAAACTGTTTTTTATATATTCAAGTATTATGAAAATTTGTGTTGCATTAAGTGAATTTTAATGTTTTTGTTTTTATATGCTCTTAGTTCTTAAGTGCTGAACATGGTTGACAGTTAAGAAATTTCTCAATATATTTATTGTAACTAATAAGTATGTGAACATTTTTTTTCTTTAATTTTGCATATGCTGAACTGTGCTTGTATACACACTAAAACCAGTTGTGCCTTTCTTTGCCTTTATTTATGTAAATGATTTATATAATTTTATTATTCAGAGAAAATGTTTGAAAGACAGAAATTAGTCAAAACACCCTCTAGTAAAATTTTATTATTTTTCTCAAGTAGGCAAAATATGAAAACATATTTGTATCACTTTTTTCTTTTAGATTTCAATTGTAAAAGAATTGCCTTAGAATCTCTTGTCAATTGAAATTAAGTAAATGTGATGTCCAATTAACATTTTTATAAGAGTAAACTAAGCCTTACTTAGAAAATAAACATTCATAAATGAAAACATTCTAAAGAACATTTTTAAAACTTTGAAGCCACTTAGATGTTCATATTGATTTTCTTCCTTAACAGAATTCTGAAATGGAAAGTCAGCAGTCCATAGCATTCAGACTGCTGTACTTGCTAGGTGAGCATATTGTTACTTCAAAAGATTAGCCCTAATTTTACTACAGAAAAATTACACCAACCTAATATACTTACTGGGTTTCTCTAAATACCTGCAACCATAAATAACATTTAACAATCTAATATTTTGAAAACTCACTGGTGATGAGCTCAGACAACAAACAACTTTGTAGAACCTTTGTGAGGATAGTCACAATTTTTGATGGATCAAAAATGTATTGTAGGCGATCCAAGATGGCGGCCTAGAGGGAGACTGCACCCCCAGTCACGCCAGAACCCAGGAGTTAAGAAAGGGAGGCACTGAGAGACTCGGACTGAAATAGAGCCACAGGTGAGTCTGCCCACTGGGTAAAGCTCGGCCCGAGTGGCAGGCCCAGATAGAGGTGGCTTATCGGAGCCGGGCAGGGCAGCTAGAGTCATCCACAGGCAGCCCTGCGCACTCCAGCGGTGGGCCCCGCCCACACAGCCAGCTTCTCCAGGTTCTCGGAACGGAACTGGCCCGCTAGTGAGAGCCTTTCTGAACAGAACAAGCTCCGAGTCCCGGAGCCACTGCAGCGCAACATACTCTGGCACACAAGAAGCTTCAGGGACCAGGATAGGGCAGCCAGAGACCTCCCCAAGTAGCCTGGACCCCTGCGGTGGGAGGTGCCTTTCAAGGCTAGCTTCTCAGACCAGACCGCCCAGTGAGAGGTTTTCTACATAGAACCAGCCACAAGTCCCCGAACCAACGGAGAGCTTCGATCTGCAAGCAGCCTCTGGGATCAGGGCAGGGCAGCCAGAGACCTCTTCAGGCGGCTCTGCACACTCCAGCTGCAGGCTCTCTTCACGGGGCGATCCAAGATGGCGGCCTAGAGGGAGACTGCACCCCCAGTCGCACCAGAACCCAGGAGTTAAGAAGGGGAGGCACTGAGAGACTCGGACTGAAATAGAGCCACAGGTGAGTCTGCCCACTGGGTAAAGCTCGGCCCGGGTGGCAGGCCCAGATAGAGGTGGCTTATCGGAGCCAGGCAGGGCAGCTAGAGTCTTCCCAAGGTAGCCTTCCACACTCCGGCAGTGGGCTCCTCCCACACGGCCAGCTGCACGGTGCAGGCCCACAGTGAGAGCATTTCCGCACAGAACCAGTTCCAAACCGTGGAACCAGTAGGGGGCTAGGGGCAGTTTTCTTCAGATGCGCTGCTTTATCAGATTCCTCCAAGACATCAGGCTACTGAAAGCTGGGAGGTGATACACTGGAAATCTACCGGGACACTATAAGCCAATAGCAGAAAACTGCAATATCTCAGGGTCCCACTGACAGCTGACCAATATGAGAAAACAAGGGAAGAAAATGTCCCAAGCAAACCTAGATACTACATCAATAAAACCCAATGACAGCACAGCAGAAGAAATGTCAGAAAGGGAGTTCAGAATGTACGTAATTAAAACGATCAGGGAAGCTAATGAGGAGATGAAAGAGCAAATGCAGGCATTGAAGGAGGAGATGAAAGAGCAAATGCAGGCATTAAATGATCGCACCAATCAACAGTTAAAAGAGCAAATACGGGAAGCAAGAGATCATTTCAATAAAGAGTTAGAGATACTGAAAAAAAAAACAAACTGAAATACTTGAAATGAAGGAAACAATAAACCAAGTTAAAAACTCCATAGAAAGCATAACCAATAGGATAGAACACCTGGAAGACAGAACCTCAGACATTGAAGACAAATTATTTAACCTTGAAAGCAAAGTTGGCCAAACAGAAAAGATGGTAAGAAATCATGAACAGAACCTACAAGAATTATGGGATATCATGAAAAGGCCAAATTTAAGAATTATTGGGATTGAGGAAGGCTTAGAGAAACAAACCAAAGGAATGAACAATCTATTCAATGAAATAATAACAGAAAATTTCCCAAATCTGAAGAATGAAATGGAAAACCAAGTACAAGAGGCTTATAGAACTCCAAACATACAAAATTACAACAGACCCACACCAAGGCACATTATTATGAAAATACCTAACATACAAAATAAAGACAGAATTTTAAAGGCCGCGAGAGAAAAGAATCAAATTACATTCAGAGGGAAACCAATAAGAATATCAGCAGATTTTTCAATCCAGACCCTAAAAGCTAGAAGGGCCTGGAACAACATATACCAAGCCCTGAAAGAAAACGGATGCCAACCAAGAATCTTATACCCAGCAAAACTTACCTTCAAATTTGACGATGAAATAAGATCCTTCCATGATAAACAAAAGCTAAAGGAATTTACAAAAAGAAAGCCAGCATTACAGAACATTCTCAGCAAAATATTCCATGAGGAAGAGATGAAAAACAACGATGCAAATCAGCAACAGGAGGCGCTAGCCTAAAGGAATAGCCAAATAAAGGAGAAACCAAATCATGTCAAAAACAAACATGAGTCAATTGACTGGGAATACAAATCATATCACAATAATAACCCTGAATGTCAATGGCCTGAATTCATCAATCAAAAGACACAGACTGGCAGATTGGATTAAAAAGAAAAATCCAACAATATGCTGCCTGCAAGAGACTCATCTCATAGAAAGAGACACCCATAGACTAAAGGTGAAAGGATGGGGAAAAACATACCATGCACACGGACACAGCAAAAAAGCTGGAGTATCCATCCTCATTTCAGATAATGTGGACTTCAAACCAAAACTAGTCAGAAGGGATAAAGAAGGACATTACATGCTGCTTAAGGGAAGCATAAATCAGCAAGACTTAACAATCATAAATATCTATGCCCCGAACATTGGCTCATCCACGTACGTCAAACAAATCCTTCTCAATTCCAGAAATCAAATAGACCACAACACAATAATACTAGGCGATTTTAACACACCTCTCTCACCACTGGATAGATCGTCCAAACAAAAACTGAATAAAGAAACTATAGATCTCAACAACACAATCAACAATTTAGACTTAACGGACATATATAGAATATACCATCCAACAAAGAACGAATACACTTTCTTCTCAGCAGCACATGGATCCTTCTCTAAAATAGACCATATTTTATGCCACAAAGCTACTGTTAGCAAATACAAGAAGATAGAGATACTACCTTGTACTCTATCAGATCATAATGGATTGAAATTAGAAATAAATGACAGAATAAAAAACAGAAACTTCTCCAATACCTGGAGATTAAATAATACACTATTATATGATGAATGGATAACAGAAGACATCAGGAGGGAAATAAAAAAATTCTTAGAAGTAAACGAGAACAAAGACACATCATATCAAAATCTCTGGGACACTATGAAAGCAGTACTTAGAGGAAGATTTATTTCATGGGGTGCATTCAAAAAAAGAAGTAGAAATCAACAAATAAACGACTTAACACTACAGCTCAAAGCGCTAGAAAAAGAAGAGCAGACCAATACCAAAAGTAGTAGAAGACAGGAAATAGTTAAAATCAGAGCCGAAATCAACGAAATCGAAACAAAAGAAACAATTGGAAAAATTAACAAAATAAATAGTTGGTTCTTTGAAAAAATAAATAAAATTGATAAACCCTTAGCCACACTAACAAAGAGAAAGAGGGAGAAAACTCAAATTACTAAAATTCGGAATGAACAAGGAAACATCACAACAGACACGAGTGAAATACAAAACATAATTAGAAGCTATTTCGAAAATCTATACTCCAACAAAACAGAAAACCTCGAAGACATCAACAAATTTCTAGAGACATATGAATTACCTAAACTGAACAAGGAGGACATACACAACTTAAATAAACCAATTTCAAGCAATGAAATAGAAGAGGTCATCAAAACCTACCAACAAAGAAAAGTCCAGGACCAGATGGGTTCTCAGCCGAGTTCTACAAAACCTTTAAAGAAGAGCTCATTCCAATACTCCTCAAACTATTCCATGAAATAGAAGAGGAGGGAACCCTCCCAAACTCGTTCTATGAAGCCAATATCACCCTGATACCTAAACCAGACAGAGACACATCGAGAAAAGAAAATTTCAGACCAATATCCTTAATGAACATCGACGCAAAAATTCTCAACAAAATTTTAGCAAATCGCATACAAATATATATTAAAAAGATAGTGCACCACGATCAAGTGGGTTTTATCCCAGGGATGCAAGGTTGGTTCAACATTCGGAAATCAATAAATGTCATTCACCATATCAACAGACTTAAAGTTAAGAATCACATGATTATTTCAATAGATGCAGAAAAAGCATTGAATAAAATACAGCATCCCTTCATGCTCAAAACACTAGAAAAAATTGGGGTAGTGGGAACATTCCTTAACATTATAAAGGCAATCTATGCTAAGCCCATGGCTAATATCATTCTAAATGGTGAAAAACTGAAAGCGTTCCCCCTAAAAACTGGAACAAGGCAGGGATGCCCTCTTTCACCGCTTCTATTCAACATCGTCCTTGAGACTCTAGCCAGAGCAATCAGACAAACCAAAGAAATTAAAGGGATACGAATAGGAAAAGAAGAACTCAAACTATCCCTGTTCGCTGATGACATGATTATATATTTAGAGGAACCTGGAAATTCCACCAGAAAACTTTTAGAACTCATAAGTGAATTCAGTAAAGTAGCAGGTTACAAGATCAATGCTCATAAATCCAATGCATTTTTATACATAAGTGATGAATCTTCAGAAAGAGAAATTAGGAAAACTACCCCATTCACAATAGCCTCAAAAAAAATAAAATACTTGGGAATCAATCTCACAAAAGAGGTGAAAGACCTCTACAATGAGAACTACAGAACACTAAAGAAAGAAATTCAAGAAAACCTTAGAAAATGGAAAGATCTCCCATGTTCCTGGATAGGCAGAATTAATATTGTCAAAATGGCTATACTACCTAAAGTGCTATACAGATTCAATGCAATTCCAATTAAAATCCCAATGATGTACCTTGCAGAAATAGAGCAAGCAATTATGAAATTCATCTGGAAGAATAAAAAACCTAGAATAGCTAAAGCAATCCTCAGTAGCAAGAGCGAAGCAGGGGGTATTGCAATACCAGATCTTCAACTCTACTACAAAGCAATAGTAACAAAAATGGCATGGTATTGGTACCAAAATAGACAGGTAGATCAATGGTACAGAATAGAGGACATGGACACAAACCCAAATAAATACAATTTTCTCATACTAGACAAAGGTTCCAAAAATATGCAATGGAGGAAAGATAGCCTCTTCAACAAATGGTGCTGGGAAAACTGGAAAACCATATGCAATAGAATGAAATTAAACCCCTATCTCTCACCCTACACAAAACTCAACTCAAAATGGATCAAGGACCTTGGAATCAGACCAGAGACCCTGCATCTTATAGAAGAAAAAGTAGGTCCAAATCTTCAACTTGTTGGCTTAGGATCAGACTTCCTTAACAGGACTCCCATAGCACAAGAAATAAAAGCAAGAATCAACAACTGGGATAGATTCAAACTAAAAAGCTTTCTCTCAGCAAAGGAAACTATCAGAAATGTGAAGAGAGAGCCTACAGAGTGGGAGAATATCTTTGCCAACCATACCTCAGATAGAGCGCTAATTTCCAGAATCTATAAAGAACTCAAAAAACTCTACACGAAGAATACAAATAATCCAATCAACAAATGGTCTAAGGAAATGAACAGACACTTCACAGAAGAAGATGTACAAGTAATCAACAGATATATGAAGAAATGTTCAACATCCCTAGTAATAAGGGAAATGCAAATCAAAACTACCCTAAGATTTCATCTCACCCCAATTAGAATGGCGATTATCAAGAATACAAGCAACAATAGGTGTTGGCGAGGATGTGGTGAAAAAGGAACACTCATACATTGCTGGTGGGGTTGCAAATTAGTGCAGCCACTCTGGAAAGCAGTGTGGAGATTCCTCAGAAAGCTTGGAATGGAAACACCATTTGACCCAGCTATCCCACTCCTTGGCCTATACCCAAAGGACTTAAAATCAGCATACTACAGAGATACAGCCACATCAATGTTCATTGCTGCTCAATTCACCATAGCCAGATTGTGGAACCAACCTAGATGTCCTTCAGTTGATGAATGGATAAAGAAACTGTGGCATATTTATACAATGGAATATTACTCCGCAATGAAGAATGATAAAATTATGGCATTTGTAGGCAAATGGATGAAATTGGAGAATATCATGCTAAGTGAGATAAGCCAATCTCAAAAAACTAAAGGACGAATGATCTCGCTGATAAGCGGATGAGGACATATAATTGGGGGTGGGAGGGGTTAGCATTAGGTTTAGGGTTAGGTTTAGGGTTAGGGATAAGGAGAGCGGTAAGAATGAAGGAATGAAGGACTGTATAGAGGGAAAAGAGGGGTGGGAGGGGTGGGGGGGAAGGGAAAAAAAATAAACATCATTGCCCTATGTAAACGTATGATTACACAAATGGTATGCCTTGACTCTATGTACAAATAGAGAAACAACATGTATCCCATTTGTATACAATTAAAAAAATAAAAATTAAAAAAAAGAAAATATAATATTAAAATTTATGAGATGCACTTAAAAAGTCATGCTTAAAAAGAATACAAAGATTTAGGTATTAGGAAATCCAAATTAAAAAAGCACACATAACCAAAACAATTTGTTTTTAACAACAAAAAATCCTTATCTTTTCTCAGTTTTTTCTAAATGTTACTTCTATAAGTTAACAAAGGAATTTACCTCCACAATATTCTAAGAAAAAAGATGCAACTACCTTTATAAAAATATTACAACTGTTAGTGAGGTCCTCAGCACATTTATCCATTTTCTGCTGTTTTAGGTATATAGGAGGGAGCAACACCCTTTGAACAAGATGAAGGAAATAAGCAAAATGTAGGCAGGCAATGATGAAGAATAAAGAAACATTTTAAAAATTAAAAACATCCTGGAAATAGGAACTTCTAGTTATAGACAGATGATTTCCTGCAGAAGAATACAACCAAAGTCAAACCTCAATGGATGGTTTTAACAGAATGGACTGAACTGAAGATCAGTTAACCTGAAGATTGAGCAATAGAAATTACCCAATCTGAACAACAGAGAAAATGCACTGAAGCACAAAAGAAAAAAAAAAAAAAACAGTACTTCAAAAACTGTGACACTGTAGCAAAAGATCTAACATCCATATCTTTGGAGTTCAGGAGAGGAGAGAATGGGTGGGGTTAAAAAATTTCCATGGAGGAGTGACTGAAAAGATCCCAAATTTGGCAAAAGACATAGACTGAAAAACATGAGTAAACTCTAAACAGGATAATCTCACCGCTTTTGAGAGTTTTCTGTTCTTTTTAAATTTAACAGCTGTCGTAAACTTGACTATGATGTGGATTTATTCTAGATAAAAACATTTAAAATAACTTCTTTATGTTAATTAGGTAAAGTTTTAAAATAAGCAATTCATAATATTTTTGCTACATATATATGTTCCAAATTACAGGATGCATATTTCTAATGTTAATTACTTTTAATATATCATTTTCAATTTTCATACATATGATCATGAGTTTCATCACAGTTGAGTTATTTGCTTAATTACTTGAAATGCTTGACTCTTTCAATTGACCCTTAATATCATACCAGAATATTTTTAATATTTTTAATTGATGATATTTTTAATTGATGGATAGTTCACAAAATACTGTTGAAAATATAGCATTGATTCATCAATTCTTAATTTTTTCTTTTCAAATGTGAACATATCAAAGCTTAAATGTTTACAGGTTCTATCTTTCTGTCTGTACCCTCCAGTGTCTTTTTTTTTCATACTTATGCAAGAAAAAAATCATTTGATTGGTTTTATTTCATATTTCAAGCTTTGTTTTAAATTATCCACAATGTGTTAAAAGCTTCATAAGGTTGTATTTTAGCTGTCCATTAACTGAACATTAGGACTAAAGTTTGACTTTGAATAAATTTTAACTAAAATATAGAATGTTGTTTTCAAAATGTTAAATGCCACACTGAGATCTTTAGGTTGATTTCTAACAACTACAGTCTGTGATTATATTTTCAATATAAATTTCATAAACAATAGAATTTCAGAACTCATTTTTTCTAACAAGAATGTACTTGTTCTGAGTTTATTGCTGTTGATTAAAAAAATGTATCCAAACTACAAAGACAAAAACATTACCATCCAATAAATATTGAAATGTAGATTTGAGCAACAAGTGGCACAAGCAATCACCATAAGAAACATCCATACAAATATGTTCTACTGAAGAACTGCTTAGTCTCTACATAATGCATATATTTCAAATATAGTTAATAAAATTGTTAGCATTTCCCATTAACCATGGTGGTTTTCATTATATTCTAAGTTTTATTACCAATCATGGCCCACTAGGTATTGATGAAGTGGTTTTCCAGGACAGCCAGATAGAAGAGCATACTTAATACTTTTAGAATGAAATCTTTAAAGATGTCCAAGGGGTGAAGGATAGAAATGAGTCTCCATGCAAGGTTTAATTTGGGAAATAACAAAGAATATGATTTCATACTGCAACTCGTTCCAGGCCAGGGTGGCCTCTGGTATGTCCAAGGAGCAAAGGAATATTTGAGGTTCCATTGGAAAAATGAAAAGCTAGTTAAAGTGTTTTGTAAAAAAAATCTTTGGCATTTTTAGAGTTGAGTGATAGTGAGCTCTGATTGTTAAATGTCTACAGTTTGTAAGCATTAATTATTAAAGCTAAAATAATTAAATCTTAGAGTAAGAGCTAACTCTTTGATATAATTGAGCTTGCAACATGGCATGTCAGTCCCGTGTTTTTATATAAGTGGTAAGTTGTCTGCTGGTTCCTGTTACAAGGTGACTTGTGCACAGAGCCCTCTCTTCATGGCCTTCCCCTGATTTATTTTTGCAGGACTTGAAATGGGAAAATCTATGGTGAATGACAATGTTCACAAAGACATTTATTTGTTGGGTTTAGGAAATAACCAGAAAATAAAAACTGAGTTTTGAGTTAGATTTCTGAATTAAATATGTGGAAGAATTCAGTTTACTGAATTAGGTAACGCTCTTATCTGATGCTATAGAGGAAATGGCAGAAGATGAAAGTGAAACAAAATATGCCAAAATCATTCTGTTAATTAAACCATTGATAATGATTTTGTATGATAATAATAAACTAGAATCAGGCTTTATAAGCAATGTGGGTTTGAAGACACAAAGTTTAACCTGGTAATTGACCAGGAAATTCAATATTTGGCTATCAATGTTATTGAGAACATCTTCACCATAGAACCATATTTGAAATGATCACTTTGTTAGAGTGTTGTTGATTATTCTCATTATTACAAATAAGATTCATTATCTACCAAAACTCAAAGCTGATGTGAAGATTGAAGTTACCCAAAAGAGGAAAACTCAGGATATGATTCTGAAATTTCAGAATAAGTTTCTGGATTGATTGCCAAATACAGTAAAAGTTAATTTATCTCTGTAATCCAGTTGCTTTTATTGAATCTATTGAATAAATCTAATCTGAAATCACAGTCATATGACATTCTTATTCCATAATGAAAAGGTTAAAAATGCTAAATGTATTTAAAGGTAGAAAACACATCAGAATAAGGATAGTTGGAATTCCAAGAGGGAGGTGTGAAAGTGGAACACTAGGAACCTGAAAGTCCCTTTGCCATTTTAACATACCATTAACATGCCATTAATAACAGACACAGTTATTAATATTTTAAACAGTTTTTTTCAAAACAAATGATTTCAACCTCCATTTTATATTACTACAAATAATTTAGAAAATGATTAATGAGATTTTAATTTTGATGGAGTTTATCTTAAAACAATTTTTGTCACTTTGGTTGGAAAGGATCAAGCTGTAATTAGATTCAGAAAAAAATCCACAGTGAAAAAAAGCAGGTCCATTTTCAGATGCCCAGACTTGGTTCACCTTCACACTTGGCTATTGTTCAGCCTGCTTTTTTTTTTCCTTTTTTTTTTTCACTCTTTTGTAGTTGTAGATGCACACACAATATGCCTTTTTTATTTTTATTTTTATGTGGTCTTAAATACTTTTCTGTTCCTTCCCCTCCTCCCTACACTTGTTCCCTTTCCTATTCTCCAGTGCTCTTTCTTCCATTTATAAGTGTTTTTGTTATAAATTAGTACACTATGTATTTATATAAAGATAAAATTGTGATTTTTTTCATAATTACATAGGAAAATATGATCAGATTCATTTCCCCATTCTTCCATTTTCTTGTCTTTCCTCCCTTCCTCTTGATCTCCTCCTTCTACTTTACTGCATTCTACTTTCATGGGGTTCTCCCCACTCCCCACCTTTTAGTTCTTTCTTTTTTCTCTCACCCACTTATTATTTAGGTCTAGTTTCCACATATGAGAAAACATTAGACACTTGACTTCCTGGATCTGGTTTATTTCATGTGACATGATGTTCCATTCATTTTTCAGAAAGTGCCATAATTTTATTCTTTTTTAAGCTTGAGTAAAACTCCACTGTGTATATATACCACATATTCATTATTCATTCATCTCTTGATGGCATAGATTCTGGTCCCTCATTTGGTTATTATGAGTTGTGCTGCAATAAATATTGATGTGTCTGTGTCATTGTACTGTGCTGATTTTAGGTCTTTTGGATATATATCAAGAAGTGGGATAGCTGGGTAATATGCTGATTTCATTCCTAGATTTTGAGGAATACCCAAAATGCTTTCCAGAGTGGACATACTAATTTGGAATCCCACCAACAGTGAACAAGTGTTCCTTTTTCCTCACATTATTTCCAATATTTATTATTTACATTCTCTAGGGGCACTCTACCAGAAGATTCAAACTTAATTTTATGTACATGATTCCTCATCTTAGGTTTTTGTGGGTACCTTTTTGTTCTGTTTTTTGTTGTTTTTAAGGTGCTAGGGATTGAACCCAGGGGCACTCTACCACGAGATTCAACCTCATTTCTTTTTATTACTTTTTAATTTAAAATAGAGCCTTGTTAAAATGCTTGAGGCTGGCCTCAAGCTTGTGATTTTCCTGTCTCAGTCTCCTAAGTATCTATGATTATGTGTGTGCTGCACTATCTGCCCTCACTTTATCTCAATTTTTGACTGCTAAAATAAATCAATAAATATTTACAATTTTTCTATCAGAATTGAGACTGTATGAGCCAATGACTTTCTTTCATCAAGAAGGTATTTCTATTATAAAAGAAGTATATTATTTTTTCAAAACTATTCAGACAAGGTATGGTGGTTTATTATGCCCTCTGTGAACTTAACTCCTTTTAATTCCCATTATAACTTCCTTTGCATGCAGGATTCCTCCCATTCTTACAAATATGATTTCTGTAATTTTAGATATTATGGCTGTGTTCCAAGAAGAAAGAGAGGAAAGAGGAAATACAGGAGTCAAAATTTACAACTGTATTCTATTGAATTTACCAACTCCACAACTCCCAAGCTAAAAGCAGAGGTATATTTGTCGTAAGACTTTCAGTCAGACATATCACTGAGAATAATTATTGAACAATTTGAAGAGGTAAAAACAAACTTAAGATTTACCACAGCAGAAATTCAGAAGATTAAACAGTGAATAGAGCAGTTCACATTTTCTGAAATCAGAAATTAGGAAAAGAAATAGAAGTGAAGATTAAACCTAGATATAATAACACCAGAGTTCAAAGTGTATAAATATGCAGTTATTTGGAAATCAAATAAATCAAGAATAAACATAGTTATGTTTGTTACAAAGGAAATTGAAATATTGTGTATTAAATACAATTTCAAATTTCATTTTGTGTATTAAAACTGGAAGATAAATGTATGCGGTTCACAATTGTTTGTAAGGGGAATTGATAATTTTAATATACTTGATACATTTTTTGCCAGTAAGAGCATTACTGTAAAAATGTATTTTCATCATGACTGAAGTGTTTCAGAATTACAGTATCAATATCAGGGAGTGCTCAAGCTCACTGCTTCTAAAGATTTCAGTTTTTAGAACAGTTTTAGGTTTAAGAAAAAATTGAGAGTAAAGTACAGAGACTTCCTGTCTATCTCCTACATACCAAAGTACATAACCTTCCCCATAATTAACATCCTTCACCATAGCGGTGCAGTCTTTATAATTAATGACCCTACATAGACACATCAAAATCATCTAAAGTCCCATAATATATGTTAAGATTCATTCTTGGTGCTTTGCATTCTATACAAGTATACTATTAAAGAAAGCATAGACTTTTTGACAAGGTACTATGATGAAGAGATCTCACTTGTGTAAGTGGTAAGGCGATTTACTTTACTCTTACTAGTCTATTTAGCCACATGATATTTCATCCTGACTATCAAAAACATAATATAAATATATATGAACAAGAATGTTAAAATTAATTGGTCAAAACGAAACATCCCAAGATATTTAAAGCACATGAAATTGAATATGTTTCAAAATTACTATGTATGTATGCACATGTGTGTACACACACATATATATTTTTAAAAGGAATAATTAAAATTTTATTTAAATTAAGTAGTTTACTGAAAGTCCCAGAAAATTTTCAACTTCATATTAAGCACTTCATAAGATGTAGTTCAAGAAGTTTATAAGATGTTGCTTAAGAAAAAGATCAATTTTCTTGAACAACAAATAACATGTATTTGATGTTACTACTCTAGTTAGAAACTGCCATTTCATAAGTCACCAGTTCTTGAAATTTGGGGGTCAAGACCCTTTGTTAAAAAAATTAGTTGTAGATGGACACAGTACTTCTATATATTTATTTATTTATTTAATTGATTTAATGTGGTGCTGAGGATTGAACCCCATGCCTCACACATATTAGGCAAGTACTTTACAAATGAGCTACAACCCCAGTCCCATTCAAGTTTGTTTGACAATAATATTTTATGCAAAATTGCAATGTAGAAAGTGTATAAACACTGCTCCAACTGAAACAGAAGTCTCTGGAACTCTGCTCCCTGTCTCCTGGTCCAACCCATTTGAGGCTTCTGAGGCAACTACAAGTTTCCTTGGAGCAATATAATAAAATAGGCCATGTGAATAAGTATACCTCTAATTTTATTTTATTTTTTGCAAGAGTATCAAATGATTTTATTGCAAAACTTAATGCCATTAACTCACTTTAAAAAAAAAACACAAACATGAGAAAAGGATAAACACACCCAAGGCTCACTAGCCCTTGGAAAAGAGGAGGAAGCCCTGGACTGGGAACCCAATAACATTTTTCCTTATGCCTGATGTCTCTGTGTCCCTATTCACTCCAGGCTTCCACATTCTGTCACCTCTGACAAGGGGAGGAAACTGACTAGAAGAGTCATGGACCAGAAGGTTACAACCAACTCTAAGGATATCCAATGAAAAGGGCTTGTACATTCTTGTCTGTAACTCTGAGAAAGATATTGGATGTGTACTGTCAAATACCTACTCCTCATTAAGTTTTACTGCCCTTTGATACTGGTTATGATCTTTCACTGTAGCTTCTGTTTATCCCAGAACACAAACCCTCAAATCCATAAGCAGTCTCCATGTTCAAGTATAAAGTTGTTTCAGAACCACCACAGTGGCTGTAGTGTCCATAACCTGTAGTGTTTACTTGGTGTCACACTCTAGGACAAGCAGGTCCAGTGGCAGCCCAATGCAAGGGGCACACATGAACAACATTCTCACTGCTAAATTTCTTCCTGTTCTATTTGGGCACTGCCCACATTCAAAGTTGAATTCTTGAGTAGATCGCCACCTCCCCCGCCCCCTGGCCCCCACCTAATGAAGTCATGCTGTCACAGAACAGAGATCCAAGTCTTCACCATTAATTAAATAGAGCTTTCCAAGTTTCCAGAAATATTCTTAGAAGTTTCCTGGGACGGGGTTGGGGGTTCCTGGCTCTCTGGTTTAGAAGGGGGCGTCAGCATAGCTTCTTTTTTCCTGCTCTCCAGGAACTTATGAATCACTCCCTTGATCTGTGGCCTGAAGCTGTGGTTGATTTTGGGATTCACCTCCTGAGAAATAATCCTGTCTACTCCTGCTTCCAGCATCCCAGGCTTTCTTGAACCACGTTCTGCCTCAACCCATTTGGTAACTGGTTCTTGTTCATTGTAGGATTCCATTTCTGCATGTCCAGATGTTTCCACACAAAATCATCTTTTTGCAGACTGCGGTGTCTGCCTGGAGACCCTAGGGGACGCAGTGAGTGCAGGAAGCTGCTGCATCCTGGGTGAAATTGCAGGCGGGAGGGCGTGGCGAGTTTGAAAATAGGCCAGCGCCAGGGGGCGGACCTGGGCGCTGAGTCGCCTCTTCTGGGAAATGGGTGGCTGGCGGGCATGTGTGGCAGCCAGTGCAACGGGACTTTGCTTGGCGGCTGCCCTGTCACAGGTCAGAGCCTGTGAAGGGGTGGGCGCTTTTTTTCAGCGCGGGCCTCAGTCACAAGTGGTAATGGTGGCGAGCCAAGGGTTTGTCCCCGACAACTTCCCCAGGCCTTTTGCGGGCTTGGGACGCCACCCGTCAGTCCCCGCCTCTCCCGGGCCGGCCCAGGTAGTTCCTGCCCAATCGGGCGCCCGTGGCGCTCGGCTCTCCTTACTTGGCGGCGGCGTGGCGCTCCCTGAACCGGTGGGCACCTGACTGCTACAGGGGAATGCTACAGGGACCAAGGCGCCGACCCCCTAGGGTCCCGCTATTCACCCCAGCACGAGGTGGCAGTCCGCAAATTTCAGCCCAGGCAATCAGGGATGGTGGGCCCTGCTAGAGCTCCAGCTGTACCAGTTCTGGTCGCTTGCACAAGTTTGGCATGCGCTGGAGACGGGCTCCACGGTGGGGAATGGAAGGGCGGGGGCACGGGTGGGCAACTGCCGGGTGGGCTGGAGCTTTCAAGCCCTGTCTGGGGGGGGGCTCAATTTCACGAACTTTGCAAGCGGGAACTCCTGGGTGTCTGACTTTTCTTCTGAGTCACCGGAGTGGGACTGTGCATTGCTAGGTCTGGAGGCAGTTGATGGGTTACTGTGGTGTGCATTTAATCCATGCAGGAATTGGAGGAGAGGAAAACTGAGCTGTAGAGGGGAATTGCTGGGAAAAATATCTGGCATGCACAGGGGTGTTTTGAGTATTAAATGGACAATGCCCTTTCCAAACATGTAAGGAGGACTTTCAAATGGCTTTCAATATTAGAGTCTTACAGAAAGATAAGAATGAGACTTGATATTTAGACAACTGAGGAAGAGGAAGAAGATCAATATACGGCAAAGCAAAGTCAGAACAAGAAGGCAAGAGGAAGAATCATGACATTTTCGCATGTAGGGATAAAGGAGGTTTATAAAGTACCTGTTGTAACTAGTAATATAGCTGAGTGTCAGCCTGCCTAGCATGTGCAAATGCTGTATTCAATCCCTATTACTGCAAAAACAAAAAGAAAAAAACAACAAACAAAACATGTTGGTTGACACTGTCGACTACTGGAATCAGTTGGGCAGTGGTGTAGAGGATTGGGTTGTGGGAAAAGGAGATTAGAAGTCTACTAAAGTGATAGCAAGGCTGCTCAAATGTGAGTAGAATACAAGTAAAAGCTCCAACAGCAGGAAAGGCCTTAGGGATTTCTAGTTGACAAAATGACTTTGTGCATATGAAGAATGAACAAAAGAATAAAGTTGGAGATAATTCCTAGGTTTGTGGTTTGGAAAACCCTTGAAAATAATTATTAGAAATACCTGTTTTTCCGTTAAGATGAATATTTTGAAATGGATATTATGAAACTCTACCTGGATGACTCAGAAAAACATAGGCCATTAGAAGAAAATCTAGCAGGTAGATTTGATTTTTTCAAAACAAATCTATTTGAAAGGAATCTCCTGAACTGATGATCAATAATAATCAATTTTATTTATTTAACATATCCTTATTCTGGTGATTTAAAGTATTTGAAAAAAAATGTTACCTAAAAAACGTGGGTCTCTTGGTGATTCTTGTTCTCCATTAGTATTCTCCATTAGGTGTTGTTTACTTGGTTTTTGGATTACATTGAGGCCAAGTTAAAAAATGATCATTGTTGTAGAGTAGTTGAACTTCATCTAATTTTATCTTTTCTTTTGCTTGTGTTGTATGGATTTTTCAGATAATGAGAAAGAATGTGATATTGTTTGGGAAAAGAAGTCAATGTTTGAAGAGAAAGCAAAAGCAGATTCAGTAAGCTCCCACCTACATTTTTTTGGAATCTGCCATGATATTGATGAGGACAATGGAATTGGGGAAGACTTTCAGTTAGAGCTTTAAAAAGTTCAGGAAGCTCAGTTAAAAATGTCTTCATTGTTTTCCTTCTGGTTCCATTGACTTTGTTGATGTAGTAAGGAGTAGAATGTTCTTAGCAAATAGTAATGATGGGTGTGGCTAGCAGATAGAGTGAAACTAAGTAAGTGGAGAGGCATATTATTTATGAATTGGTACATTCAAAATAATTAGGATATTAGATTTTCCAAAATTGAACAATAGATTTAAGGTGCAGTGCCAGTCAAAACTTCACCAGGATTCTTTGAAGATATAAATAAGCTAATTCTTAAAATTTCTATGGAAAGTTATGATTATATGTTTTTTTTATTATTGATGAGCCCACACTGAGATATTATCACCCAGAGTTTTGAGTTTTGACCTAAAATGGATATTCAATTTTGTCAAATTTTCTTCCTCCATCTATTGTTGCAATCATGGAACTTTTTATTAAATCTATGAAGGATTTGATTTTGAATGCTCAGGAAACCAACTTTTCTTTCCTGGAATAAACCTGAATCATGGCATATTAATTATAAATTTTATAAGCATTCATGTTTGAGAAAATTTTGTTACAACTCTTGGATTTATATTTTTCAGGGGTATTGGTCAGTAGTTTTCTTTTCTGATAATATCTTTAGCTTCCATATAAGAGTAAATATGGGTATCTTAAAATGAATTGAAAAATATTTCTGGTACTGCTGTTTACTGAAAGATATTGTGTTAATTGTAGCCATTTCTCCTTGAATGATCACCAGTTTTTATTAGAGGAAACATATGAGATGAAGTTTTATGAAGATTTATTAAAAATACAGTAAATTAATAGAGAACTGTAGGGTATCTATTCAGATTATCTACTAGTTCTTGAGTGTATTTTGATAATTTGAGTTTTCAAGGAATTGATGTCAAATTTGTGTGCATAGACCTTTCCTTTAAATCACTTTTTAAACTTTTATTGTCTCTAAGTTCAGTATAGACATATCCTGCTTTCTGTCTTTCTTGCACTTTTTTGTTTAATCTGGTTAGAGGTTCATCAATTTCATGAGTATTTTCCCTTCCACCAGTAGAAATAGATTTTGCCTTCATTGATATTTAGTCTGATTTCTGTGTCAAATTTCATTGACTTGTGCTCTTTATTATTTACTTCTTGTCTTGGGCTTATTTGTCTTTTTTTTTTTTTTTTTTTTTTGGTACCAGAGTTTGAACCCAGGGTGCTTAATTACTGAGGCATATCCTCAGTCCTTTGTTTTTTAATTTAAATTTAATTTAATTTTTAAATTTTTACCAGGGATGGTACCTAGGGGCAGTTAACCACTGAGCTACATCCATCTCCAGACCTTTCTTTATATTTTATTTAGAGACAGGGTCTTACTAAAGCGGAGGCTAACTTTTAACTTGTGATCTTCTTTCCTCAACCTCCCAAACCACCAGGATTACAGGCATGTGCCCCAGTGCCCAGATATTTCTAGTTTCTTAAAGGAGAAGGGTAAATTAACACCTTTTTAAAAAGAATTTAACATTTATTTTATTTTATATATTTATTTAATGGGGTGCTGAGCATCAAACCAGTGCTTTACTGTGCTAGGTAAGTGCTCTATCACAGAGCGACAACCCAAGCCCACAGATTAATTTTTATACAAGTATTTAATGCAAGAATTTCCCTGTAAACATTGTTTAGCTGCATCCCACAATTTTCAATGGTGATCTTTTCACTTTTCACTCAGGGTTTTTTATTGTCCTTTCCATTCTTCTTGACCTGTGAATTAGTTAAAAATACTTGGTGATTTCCCACATATCATTGCTGTTGATTGCTAGTTTATGTTTCATAAATATTTTGAATAATTTTAGTTGTTTAAGTTTAGTAAGATTTGTTTTCATGATTGTTTCATGTGCACTTGAGAAGAATTTGTAATCTGCTGTATTTGTGTGTGGGGTATTATATAAATGTTAATTAGGTCAAATTATTTGATACTATGTTATTCGGGTCTTACATATCTTTGATGATTTTTTTTTGTCTGATTATTCTGTCACTTACCAAGAATGTTATCACGCATCATTTTGACTACCTGCCTTTCATCAGATTTCACTTCTCATACTTCTTTTTTTTAGTATTTTTTAATTGTCAATGGACCTTTATTTTATTTATATGTGGTAATAGGAATCTGATCCAGTGCCTCACACATGGTAGGCAAGCACTCCACCACTAATTTACAACCCCAGTCCTCATACTTTTTTGATCTCTTGATTTAACTTTGTTGATTTTCCAAAATTCTCTCTTTTTCTCTTTTCTCTTTCATTTCCTTTCTCCTGCTTACTTTGGATTTAGTTTGCTCTTTTTTCAGTCTCTAAAGTTGTGAAGATTATTGGCCTATGATCTTTGTTTTTTAATGTATGCAGCTTTATATTTTTCTCTAAGAATTGCTCTAACTGCATTCAGTAAGTTTGTTAATTTTTTAAATATATTTTTAATTATTTATTTATTTATTTATTTTTGTAGTGCTGGGGATCAAACCTAGGACTTTGTGCTTGCAAGGCAAGCATGCTACCAACTGAGCTATATCCCCAGCCCTACTTTCTGTTTTTTAGCCTGTTAAAACAGTAAAGTTTGGTTTGCTATTACTGTTATAAAATGATCTTTACAAATTATGACTTATAAAATGCCAGAGAAAGGAGTTACTAAAATTGTTTTTTTTTTTTTGCTTATAGTTATTACTTACATAATTTATAGCTCTATATGGATTCAAGTTACCATCTACATTGTATGTCCTCTCAATTCAGCCTACTGGACACATTTAGTACTTCTTATAGGACAGGACTGCTAGCAAGTGCTTTTTCAGTTTCTGTTTATCTCTGATACCTTAATTTCTCTCTTTTTTTAAATGGTAATTTTGCTGGATATAAAACACTTGGTTTACATTCTTTCAGCACTTTGAATATGTAGTCTTGCTGTTTTCTTTTTTTTTTAGTTGCAGGTAGACATAACTTTATTTATTTTTATTATGTGGTGCTGAGGATTGAACCCAGTGCCTGTCATATGCTAGGCAAGCATTGTACCACTGAGCCACAACCTCAGTCGTGTCCCAGTTTTCTGACTCTGATTTCTGTAAGAAATCTGACTGATTTTTGCCATTAATTCTTTCAAATATTTGTTTAAGTTGTTGATGGATATTTATTTTATTTATTTATATGTGGTTCTGAGAATCAAACCCAGTGTCTCACACATGCTAGGCAAGCACTCTACCACTGAGCTACAGGCCTAGCACTTCTATTAATCTTACTTAGCATCCCTTGTATGGAATGAGCTTTCTGCTTTCAAGAAAGTTCTCTTAATATTTAGCCTTTGGTAGTTTATCTGTGATGAACTTAAGTGTGCATGCTTTTTATGGCATCCGTATTGGAGTTCATAAAGACTTTTTGCATGTTTTTGGACATTATTCAAATGGTGTATTCTTTTCTCCTCTTCTGGTTTTCCCATTATGCATACATTGGTGTGCTTGATGATTATCATGTAGGTCTTTGAAACCTTGTTGAGTTTTCTTCACTTGTTTTTTCTTTACAGTTCTCAGGCTAGATAATCTCAATTCAATTATCTGTAGCTTATTTAATTCTTTTGCTAGTCAAATCTGCTGTTGACCCTTCCAGTGAATTTTATTTAAAGTAGACTTTACTTTCTGGAGCAGATTTAGGTTTATAGGAAGATACCAGAGATATCTATGTATCTCCTACCCTTAACATAGGCATGTTCTCCCTCATTAACATCCTGTACCATGGGACCATATTTGTTAAAATCATAAAACCTGTATTCATGCATCACCAACCAAAGTTTATCATTTACATTAGGTTTTGCCCCTGTCTTGTACTTTCTATGAGTTTGGACAAATACTTAATGAATGGTGTGTACACCATTATAGTGTCCAACAGTCTGATTTTACTATCATAAAAAGTCCTCTCTTACATCCCTGATCCCCATCCCTATCTGCCACTGAAAACATGGTTGTTGGCCTGTGTTTTTTAATATCTTACAGTCATCAGTGAACATTTATTTATTTATATTCAGTGCTGAGAATTGAAGCCATTGCCTCACATGTGCTAGGCAGGTGCTCTACCACTGAGCTACACCAGCCCTTCTTTGGGTAATTTCTAGTATTGGTTAAGAAGTTGATTTTGATTATCTTTGTTAATGTTTTTCTTGTTTTTATGAAGGGATGCATTTATAATAGCCCTCACTCTACCATTTCAAAAGTGACAAATTGACTCCTTTGTCTTAATCATCCTTCTTTAGCCCTTGTTATTTTTCTTGAATCTGGTAAAAAAGATTAACTGGATCATATTTTGGTGTTTAAGTATATGTATTTGTGTGGTATAATCTTTTTTTTGGGGGGGGGTGCTGGGGATCGAACCCAGGGCCTTGTGCTTACAAGTCAAGCACTCTACCAACTGAGCTATCTCCCCAGCCCCCCTTATAATTTTTTTAACCACCTATATCATAATGATTTTCTTTGGACTGAATTTTGACAGTTTCTTTAAAAATCTAATTGGATAATTTTTTATTGGTGTTTAAACAATTTACATTTTATTTAATGTAATTTTCATATTTAGACTTCTATCATTTTTTAGTTGCAAGTATCCCTTTCATTTTTTTCATTAGTTTTCATTTTAAAAAAATAATTTCAATATTCCTCAAATTCTTTTAAATTTTATTTTTGTACCATTGTTGTGGTACTAGAGATTGAAAAAAGAACTTTGTGTGGGCTAGGAAAAGACTCTATCACAGAAGTATATCACTGTTGCTTTTTAAACTTTTATTTTGAGACAGGGTCCTGCTAAATCACCCAGGCAATCCAGCTCAGCTTCCTGAGTCATTTGGGGATTACAGATGTGTAACACCATACCCAGTTGGCAATTAACTGTTGTATATTCAGTTTTTAAACTATTATATTGTTATTGTTTAGCAGTTCCTGGAAATTTTGTATTTGTGTTTTCTATTTTTACATTTACAATCATAACATCAGTAAACATTGACAGTTTACTTTTTCCTTTCCAATCTCTCTCTCTCTCTCTCTCTCTCTCTCTCTCTCTCTCTCTCTCTCTTTATACCTTTTATTTCAATGTGTCTTGTGAATTTCTAATATATCTTTTGATATGAGGGAACATTCATACCTTCCTATTGTTCTTTATAAGAAAGCTAGTTTCTCACTGTTAAATATCATGTTAACTGCATTTTTTTGGTAGATGTTCTTTATCAAATTTAATAAGTTTCTATTCATTGCTTATGGAGAGTTTTTATTATGGTGTTGGATATTGGCAAATGATTTCTCTGCAACATTTAACATGAACTTAGGATTCTTATTTCAGGTGTTTAATTTGCTGCAAACAGTTTTCACATGTTCAACCATCCTTCCATCATTGGAGTAAATCTTACTTGGTTGTGGTATATAATTCTTTTCATATATTGATTTTTTCTCCCATATTTTTAAAAATTGGTGAATTATACTCTGTAAATGATGGGATTTGTTGTTATGTATTCATAGATGCATATAATATATTAATGAAATTTGACCAATATCACTCTCCATCAAACCCCACCCTCCCACCTCCCACTCCTTGATATCTTTTCTCTACTGACTTCTCTTTGATTTTGGGATTTCCCCACCTCCACTCTTTCTTTCTTTCTTTCTTTCTTTCTTTCTTTCTTTCTTTCTTTCTTTCTTTCTTTCATTCTTTCTTTCTTCTCTAGCTTCTTCATGTGAGAGAGACTCATGATCCTTAAGCTTCTGAGTTTGCCTTATTTCACTTAATATAAGGGTCTCCAGTTCCATTCTTTTGAATAAATACTGAGGTGTGGTATAGCTAGGTCATGTGGTGGTTCCATGCCTAGTCTTCTAAGGAAAATTTATACTGATTTCCACAGTGGTTGTACTAATTTTCAGTCCCACCAACAGTGTAAAAATGTTCCTTTTTCTCTACGTCCTCTCCAGCATTTATTATTTTGTTCTTGATGACTGCTATTCTGACTGTTGTGAATGATATCTCAGTGTAGTTTTGATTTGCATTTACAAAATTGCTAATGATGTTGAAACTTATTTCTTATATTTGTTGGCCATTTGTATTTCTTTTTTTGAGAAGTGTCTTTAATTTATTTTCCCATTTATTAAAAGATTATTTTGTTTTTGGGTGTAAAGTTTTGGTGTAAGAGTTTTTTTTTTTTTTAGTGTAAAATCTTTAAATATTCTAGATATTAATTATCAGAAGAGTAGCCAGCAAAGATTTTTATCCATTCTTTAGGTTCTCTTTGCTGGGAAGAAGCCTTTTAATTTGATGTCCTAGTTATTAATTCTTGGCATTATTTCCTGAGTTTTGGGGGTCCTATTGAGAAAGTCATTGCCTGTGCCTATAAGCTGTAGTTTTGACTGTGTTTCATTTGAGGAGTTGCATAGTTTCTTGAACTCACAGCCTTTTTAGCATATGCCATACCGCTAGCTACACACCCCTACCCTGATTTGGTTGAGGATTTTCTTGTTGGATTTTTGTTTTGTTTTGTTCTCTTGAGAGAAACTGATCTAATTTCCCTTTGTTTTAATATCTGACTTGGGTATTCAGGTGATGCTTTCCTCAAAGGATGAGTTAGGAAGCATTCCCTCTGCTTCTGTTTCTTTTTTTTTTTTTTTAATAGTGCTGGGGATCGAACCCAGGGCTTTGTGTTTGCAAGGCAGGCACTCTACCAACTGAGCTATATCCCCAGCCCTACTTCTGTTTCTTGATAGACATTGTAGAAATTGGTATTTCTGTTGGGTGCTATGCTGTGCAGATGGTGCCAGGATGGCGCCTGGCAACCAGCCAGAGGTTGCTTTGATCACATCAGCGGTGAGAAGGTTGATTAACATAAGCACATGCAGGTAATTTGTCATTGGCCGTATCCAATTAAGTCCATGCACACAATGCATGCACAGATGTTCCCAAGTGCTCCTGATCATGCCTACTCATTTTGAACTTTACCATGATTGGGCAGCTAGCTCCTCACCTAATCTTTGCATAATTGGTGTCAGCCCTACCCTTCATCTCCTTCAGGGGATATAAGCTGGCTCTTCTTGAGCGCCAGGATTCAAGGTTCGAAGTTCAAGGCCCCAGGTTCGAGGTAGGAGGTTCCAGGTTTGAGGTTCCAGTTCCCAGTTTTCTTGATTCATCAATAAACCTTTCCGAATTCAAAAGCCTCGCTACTCTTTTGTCCCCCATGCCAAATTGACTCCTCTGGATGGCCTCATATTTCTTTCTTTCTTTCTTTTTTTTTTTTTTTTTTTTTGCGGTGCTGGGGATCGAACCCAGGGTTTTGTGTTTGCAAGGCAAGCACTCTACTGACTGAGCTATCTCCCCAGCCCCAGAAATTGGTATTTCTTGATTGCATATTTAATAGAACTCACCTATCGCATTCCCTCTGGCCGCAGAGAGAGACACGACAAACGTCTGAAGTTTTGGAAGTTTATTATGCACAGTCCCTCTCCTACACTTCTCTTACTCCCAGCTTCCACGCACTCCCAGCTTCTCTTCTCTCAACTTTCTTCTCTCAGCTTCTTCTCTCAGCTTCTTCTCTCAGCTTCTGCGCACTCCCAGCTTCTTCCGCCCTCAGCTTCTTCCACCCCCTCAGCTTCTTCCGCCCTCAGCTTCTTCCGCGCTCAGCTTCTTCCGCCCTCCTCACTCCCCCACCCACCAAGCTTATATACACTTCAACCAATCAGGGGGGGGCACACGAGGTAAACCGCGGACAGCTGCAAGCATAGAATAGGTACACGAGGGGGGCATGCTCTAATCACATCGTTAACTAGCCAATCATTGGAATTCGCTGGTTGTTTACTGTATAGCTGGCCGCTTTTGGCTCAGCGTCAGGCGCCATCTTGACCGTGCCCAAGGCTGGGGGTCCTGGAAACCCCGACAGATCCCCCTTCTTTATTATTAAACTAAGGCTCGGGACCGTGTCTGTCTTAGGTTGAGTGGTCAGCATATGTCCTTACCCGTCATCAGAGCCTGCAGAGCATGCTGCAGCTCCTGTCTTAGGTTGGTACACAGCCACCTCCTTCATTACCCGTCTCTGACTACCGGTCCAGCATCAAGAGCCATACTAATGGGGGGCTGTCGGCCTTTAGGGCGGTCATGGCCTGATGAAAGATAATTTGATCTCTCTATTGGCTAGCTCGTAGATGCATGCCAAAATGAATGAAGAGAAGGAGGCCAAGGCAGAAGAGTACCACCATAGCTCCTAAGCCGGCCCGCTGTTTGACAAATCTATAAACAGAAGAAAAACCATATAGCCATATTAAATACAGAAACAATATACATCCCAGTAGTGTTACAATACGGGCAACACAAAACAGCTCTCAGGGAATAAACGCATCCCAGTCCCAAAAGTTCCTGCAAGGCATCCACTTGTTCTTATAGTGAGTCCACTCTCTGATAAAGTCTCCATGGTCTGTAAGGCTGCAGCTGCATTTTCGGCCAAATGATCGTTGTTATGGTTGTGTCAATGCTGCTACTGCAAGGACTGTGATGACAATGATCACAGCTGTTGCAATGTCAAAGCCTCTCCTGCTTCTCGACAATAGCACTGGCAATTCTACATCTGCAATAGAAACTAGGACTGGTAGGAAGATAGAAATGTGCAAATTGCACGGGTGGCAAAAGAACCATTCCAGCATTGTGAGAGATAGCACACGGTTAGTGAACAGTTAAGAGGTGTTATTAGAAATGTTAGTTGGTAGAAACATAAAAGGGAGGAAATACACAAGCTGACGTGGGAGGAAAAGCAATATCACAGCTAGGGTCAGCAGAACGAGTTGCTCTACTCTGGGTCTGATTTGTAGTATGATTCCAATGGCAAAGTGCAAAAATTCCTCCTGTTAAAGCAAAGAAAGGCTAAAGATATCCTTGTCACCAAAAACAGCATGACCTGAAAAATCATCAGTAGAATTGACAGGCTTGTAGAGGAATTGGTGAAAAACAAAAAAGAAAGGATAAGAAATGTGTTAGTTAGAAGTAAAAAATATGGCCAGGCTAACAATGGCCCATAGGTTCCGGGTTTGCCTTTCCGTCTGAGTTTTTGTTATTGGAGGAAGGCTCAGGCTCGCCATTGCGAGGAGGAGCAGCATCATTTGCATGCTGCTTTCCCTCAACAGTAACCAATTTGCACTCGTTAGCCCAATGTGTTTCCCTTCTGCGCCTTGGGCAAAGTCCTGGGGCATAAGGTGTAACAGATTTTACTATAGTTATCTCTTATCTTTTGTTAGGGCATTATCACCTTGCTGCTGATTTTGTGCATCTATTGAAGCGTATTGGCCTTCTCCTATTAACATCTCAACATTTCTATCGGGAAATCTTGCCACTATGTTTCTGCAAGCAGTTTCAACAGCTATTTCTTGCCACTGAGCTCTCCAATTAGACATTGTTCTCCAGATAACACTGCTCTGCATAGCTGTCTCCAATAGTCTTAACTGCCTCTTTAAAGCTTTTCTAATGGTTGATGGTATCTCCATTTGCTCCTCAAATACGGGCAGGTTCTACAAATTTTGAAGCTCTTTTTATTAGGCTTAGGTTTTTCCTACCTTTTCCCCTTGTTCTTAAGTTTTCACTACCACTTGGTTATTCCTTTTGGGGGTTCTTTATGTTAGACTTAGTTCCCCTTTTTCCCTTGTTCTTAGATTTTTTGAGCAATTATTTTCTAGGTCACCACCACTCAATTTTTCCTCACTTTATTCTCTTTAAGCTTTCTTTTCTGTTACTATTAGATCCTGTTCATGAAGATCCCCCTTGTGGCACACTGAACAGCTTTTCTTACTTTAGCTGTTTTTTCCTTTAATGGCGTCCCATGGTTTTTTAATAGCTCCCTGAGGGGTTGCTGCATTCAGACCCCATTGTTACTAATTTGAATAGCTTTAGTTATGGCAATTACAATAACAAACAGTGGCCTAGCTGCCAGGAGCAACGAGATTACTGAAAGGAAAACTTCCAAGTGTGCATTAGAATTTTTATAGCGGCTTTTCACGTACTACCTACACCCTAATTGGACTGCTTCAAACGTGTTTCTACTTTCACTTTAATTGGACCGCGTTCCTCGCGTCAGGACCGCTGATGGCGTATCCCGATACCCTTTAACCCGCGTTCCACACGTCAGGACCGCTGATGGCGTATCCCGATACCTTTTAACCCGCGTTCCACACGTCAGGACCGCTGATGGCGTATCCCGATACCTTTTAACCCGCGTTCCACGCGTCAGGACCGCTGATGGCGTATCCCGATACCTTTTAACTATTTTATAACCGGTTTAACTTATATAAAATAAAAAAAAAAATTTTTTTTTTTTTAGATATCTTACCTTGTTTTCTTTATAAGGTTTTCATCTTCCCGGGTTTCGGCACCAGTTATCGCGTTCCCTCTGGCCGCAGAGAGAGACACGACAAACGTCTGAAGCTTTGGAAGTTTATTATGCACAGTCCCTCTCCTACACTTCTCTTACTCCCAGCTTCCGTGCACTCCCAGCTTCTCTTCTCTCAGCTTCTTCTCTCAGCTTCTTCTCTCAGCTTCTTCTCTCAGCTTCTTCTCTCAGCTTCTGCGCACTCCCAGCTTCTTCCGCCCTCAGCTTCTTCCGCCCTCAGCTTCTTCCGCGCTCAGCTTCTTCCGCCCCCATACTCTCCCACCCACCAGGCTTATATACACTTCAACCAATCGGGGGGGCACACGAGGTAAACCACGGACAGCTGCAAGCATAGAATAGGTACACAAGGGGGGCATGCTCTAATCACATCGTTAACTAGCCAATCATTGGAATTCGCTGGTTGTTTACTGTATAACTGGCCGCTTTTGGCTCAGTGTCAGGCGCCATCTTGACCGTGCCCAAGGCTGGGGGTCCTGGAAACCCCGACACTCATCAGTGAAACCATCTGAATCTGATGTTTTCTTTTTGGAAGATACTGTTAATTCATTGTCTTTAACATACATGTACAGATGTATTGAGGTTATTTCTCCTTGTATGCATTTTGGTAGATTGTATCATTTAAAGAATCAATCTATATCAAATTTGTAAACATAGTGCTGTGCATGATATTCTTATTTTTACTGTTAATGTCCATGAGGTCCTGTTTTGAGTACTGTTTCATTTGTGATGTAATTTGTGACTCCTCTCTTCATGGTTAGCATGGTGACAGGTTTTTCAACTTTTATTGTTCTTGACAAAGAAGTTTTGATGTTTTTTTTGATCTGTTGCTTTCCCATTTCATTGATTTGTCTTTTTAAATTTTTATATTTCATACTTGTAGATGAACAGAATGCCTTTATTTTATTTTGTTTTATTATTTTTATGTGGTGCTAAGGATTGAACCCACTACTTCACACATGCTGGGCAAGTACTTCGCTACTGTGCTATAACCCCAGCCCCATTTCATTGGTTTCTCACCTTTTAGTTCTATCTACTTGATATAGATTTATGTTGCTCTTCTTTCTCTAGTTTCTCAAGGTAGAAGATTAGATTTTTATTTTAGATCTTTTAAAATTGATGCACTTATTGCTCTAAATGCTCCACATCTTTGCTTTCATGGCACCTCTCCAATTTTGAAAGTTGTACTTTTATTATTTTTATTTGGCTTTTAATTTTTTACAGACTGCATTTTGATTCATTATACAAAAATGGGGTATATAATTTAATTTCTATGGTTGTACACAATACAGATTCGTACCATTCATGTAATCATACATGTACATGATGCTTGTCTCATTCCAACATTTTTCATACCCCCTCCCTCTCATTTTCTTCTACATATTCTAAAGTTCCTCAATTTTTCTCTCATTCCCCACCCCTACCCCCATTATATATCATCCTCCACTTATCAGGGAAAACATTGGCCTTTGTTTTTTTGGGATTGGCTTATTTCACTTAGCATGATATTCTCCAATTCCATCCATTTATTTGCAAATGCCATATTATTCTTCTTTATGGCTGAATAGTATTCCATTGTGTATATATACCAGAGTTTCTTTATTCATTAATCTGTTGAAGGGCATCTATGTTGGTTCTAACTCTTGTTAACTGAGCTGCTATGAACATTGATGTGACTGTGTTACTGTAGTTTGCTAATTTTAGGTCCTTATGGTATAAACCAAGGAATGGGAAAACTGGGTCAAAAGGTGGGTCCATTCCAAGTTTTCTTAGGATTCTCCATACTGCTTTCCAGAGTGGCTGCACCAATTTGCAACTCCACCAGCAATGTAAAAATGTGCCTTTTCCCCCACACCCATGCCAACATCTATTATTGTTTGTGTTCTTGATAAAAACAATTCTAATTGGAGTAAGAGAAAATCTTAGAATTGTTTTAATTTGCATTTCTCTAATTACTAGAGATGTTGAACACTTTTTCAAATATTTATTCATTGCCTGTATGTCTTCTGTAAAGTGTCTGTCCAGATTCTTGGCCCATATATTGATAGGGTTCTTTGTATTTTTGTTGTAAAGTTTTGTAAGTTCTTTATAAATTTTGGAGATAAGTGCTCTATCTGAAGTGCATGTGGAAAAGATTTTCTCCCACTCTGTAAGCTCTCTTCACATTCTTGATTGTATCCTTTGCTGAGGAAAAGCTTTTTTAGTTTGAGTCTATACCATTTATTGATTCTTGCTTTGATTTCCTGTGCTTTGGGAGTCTTATTGAGGAAGTCTGATCCTAAACCAACATGATGACAATTTGGGCCTACTTTTTCTTCTATAAGGTTCAGGGCCTCTGGTCTAATACCTATGTCTTTGATCCATTTTGAGTTGAGTTTTATGCAGGGTGAGAGGTAGAGGTTTAATTTCATTTTACTGAATATGGATTTATAGTTTTGCCAGCACCATTTGTTGAACAGGCTGTCTTTTCTCCATTGTATGTTTTTGGCTCTTTTGTCTAGTATGGGGTGACTATTTATGTAGTTTTGTCTCTGTGTCTTCTATTCTGTACCATTGGTCTGCCTGTTTATTTTGGTGCCAATACCATGCTGTTTTTATTATGATTGCTCTGTAGTATAGTTTAATGTCAGGTATTGTGATGCCTCCTGTTTCATTTTCTCTATTCAGGATTGTTTGGCTATTTGAGGTATCTTATTCTTCCAGATAAAGTTCATGATTGCTTTCTCTATTTCTGTGAGGAATGTCATTGGGATTTTAACTGGAATTGCACTGAATCTGTATAGTGCCTTTGGTAGAATGGCCATTTTGACAATGTTAATTCTGCCTATCCAAGAACATCAGAAGTCTTTCCATCTTTTAAGGTTTTCTTCAATTTCTTTCTTTAATGTTCTGTAGTTATTATTGTATAGGTCTTTCACCTTTTTTGTTAGATTAATTCCCAAGTATTTTTTTTTTTGATGCTACTGTGATTGGAGTAGTTTTCCTAATTTCTCTTTCAGAGGATTCATCACTTATAAATAGAAATGCATTAGACTTATGCATATTGATTTCATATTCTGCTACATTGCTGAATTCATTTATTAGTCCTAGAAGTTTTCTAGTGGAGTTTTTTGGATCTTCTAAATATAGGATCATTTCATCAGAAAATAGTGACAGCTTTAGTTCTTCTTTTCCTATATTTATCCCTTTAATTTCTTTGGTCTTATTGCTCTGGCAAGTGTTTCAAGGATGATGTTGAATAGAAGTGGTGAAAGAGGGCATCCCTGTATTGTTCCAGTTTTTAGAGAAAATGCTTTCAGTTTTTCTCCATTAAGAATAATATTGGCTGTGGGTTTAGCATAGTCTTTCCAATTTTGAGGTATGTTCCTACTATTCTTATTTTTTCTAGTGTTTCAAGCATGAAGGGGTGCTTTCTCATCATCAATTGAAATAATCATGTGATCCTTAATTTTAAGTCTATTGATGTGCTGAATTACATTTATTGATTTCCAGATGTTGAACCAACCTTGCATCCCTGGGATAAACCCCACTTGATCATGGTGCACTATCTTTTTAATATATTTTTGTATGTGATTTGCAAGTATTTTGTTAAGGATTTTTGCATCTATGTTCATCAGGGATATTGCTATAAAGTTTTCTTTCTTTGATGTGTCTTTGTCTGGTTTTGGTATAAGAGTGATACTAGCCTCATAGAATGAATTTGGAAGGGTTCCCTCCTTTTCTATTTCCTGAAATACTTTGAGGAGTATTGATATCAGTATTTGTCTAAAGGTCTTGTAGAACTCAGCTGAGAATCTATCTGGTCCTGGACTTTTCTTTGTTGGTAGGCTTTTGAAGGCTTCTTTTATTTCACTGCTTCAAATTGATCTGTTTAGGTTGTGTATGTCTTCCTGATACATTGGGAGAATCATATGTCTGGAAAAATTTGTCGATGTCTTCAATATTTTCTATTTTGTTGGAATATAAATTTTTAAAATAGCTTCTAATTATGTATTTCAATGGAGTCTGTCGTGATCTTTCCATTTTCATCCATTTTCATCACAAATTCTAGTAATTTGAGTTTTTTCTTTCCTTCTCTTTGTTTGTGTGTATGGGTTTATCAGTTTTGTTTACTTTTTCAAAGAACCAACTTTTTGTTTTGTCAATTTTTTGAATTGTTTCTTTTGTTTCAATTTCATTGATTTCAGCTCTGATTTTACTTATTTCCTCTTCTAGTATTTTTGGTGTTGATCTGTTCTTTTTCTAGGGCTTTGAGGTGTAATGCTAGGTCATTTAGTTGTTGACTTTTTATCTTTTTAATGTATAAGCTTAATGCAATAAACTTTTCTCTTAGTACAGCTTTCATAGTGTCCCAGAGGTTTTGATATGTTGTGTCATTGTTCTCATTTACCTCTAATAATTTATTTTATTTCTTCCCTGATGTCTTCTGTTATCACTGCATCATTTAGTAGCATATTATTTGGTCTCCAGGTGTATGAGTAGTTTTTGTTTACTATTTTTCATTCATTTCTAATTGCATTCCATTATGGTCTAACAGTATACAGGGCAGGATCTCTATTTTTTTGTATTTACTAATGGCTTTTTTGTGGCATAGCATATGGTCTATTTTGGAGAAGGATCCATGAGCTGCTGAGAAGAAAGTATGTTCACTTGATGATGGATGACATACTCTGTAAAGATCCATTAGGTCTGTATCATTGATTGTATTATTTAGTTCTGTAGTTTTTTTTGTTCAGCTTTGTTTGGAGGATCTATCCAGTGATGAGAGTGGTGTGTTAAAGTCCCCCAGTATTAATTTGTTTGGTCTATTTGATTCTTAAAATTGAGATGGTTTTGTTTGATATATGTAGATGCTCCATTGTTTGGGGCATAAATATTTAAATGTGTTATATCTTGCTCTTTTATGCTTCCCTTAAGCAGTATGAAATGTCCTTCTTTATCCCTTCTGACTAACTTAGGTGTGAAGTCCACTTTATGTGGTATGAGGACGGAGACCCCTGCTTTTATACTGGGTCAATGTGCATGGTATGTTTTTCCCCATCCCTTCACCTTTAATCTGTGGATGTCTTTTTCTATGAGATGGGTCTCTTGAAGGCAGAATATTGTTGGGTCTTTCTTTTTAATCCAATCTGCTAGTCTATGTCTTTTGATTATTGAATTTAGACCATTGACATTCAAGGTTATTACCGAGATATGATTTGTATTCCTCTTCATTTTGGCTTATTTTTGGTTTTTTACTTGTCCTTTGATTGGCTTTTCCTTTAGGGTAGTTCCTCTGTTTGCTGAATTGTATTGATGTTTTTCACTTCTTCCTCCTAAAATATTTTGCTGAGAATGTTTTGTAGGGCAGGCTTTCTATTTGTAATTTTTTTAACTTTTGTTTATCATGGAAAGATTTTATTTCATTGTGAAATCTGAAGGTTAGTTTTGCTGGGTATAGTATTCTTGGTTGACATCCCTGTTCTTTCAGAGCTTGAAATATATTGTTCCAGACCCTTCTTGCTTTTAGAGTGTGGGCTGAGAAATCTGCTGATATACTTATTGGTTTCCCTGTATATGTAATCTGATGCTTTTCTCTAGCAGCCTTTAAAATCCTATGTTTACTTTGAATGTGAGGTATTTTTATTATAATGTGTCTTGGTGTGTATCTGTTGTGGTTTTGTGCACTTTGTGTTCTGTAAGCCTCTTGTATTTGATTTCACTTTTCAGGTTTGGGAAATTTTCTGACATTATTTTATTGAACAGTTTTTTCATGACTTTGGTTTGTATCTCTGTGCCTTCCTCAATCACAATAATTCTTAAATTTGGTCTTTTCATGATATCCCATAATTATTGGAGGTTCCATTCATGACTTCTTAACATCTCCTCAGTTTGTTCAATTTTATTCTCAAGATTGAATATTTTGTCTTCATCACCTGAAATTCTGTCTTCCACAAGGTCTATTCTGTTGGTGATGCTTTCTATTGAGTTCTTAAATTGGTTTATCATTTCTTTCATCTCAAGTATTTCTGCTTGTTTTTTTTTTCAGAATCTCAATCTCTTTATTGAAGTGTTCTTTTGTTTCTTTTAATTTTCTACTGGAATGGTCTTGCATTGCTGCATTTGCTCTCTTATCTCATCTTTTGCTTCACAGATCATTTTAATCATGCACATTCTAAACTCTTTTTCTGTCATTTCTACTGCCATGCTGTCATTGGAGTCTATCACAAGAGCATCTTGGTTACTTAGGGACACTTTCTTCCCCTGTTTTTTCATATTGTTTCTCTTTATTCCCCTGTAGCAGTGAAGATCAGAGATACTGAAGTTTGCCCCCTGCAGGCTTATTATGACCCTGCAGTTTTCCACTACCTCTCTTTGAAGGGGAGATCAATACCAGTAGCACTCAATACAGAGAAAATGCAGCCCTGAACCAGATAACTCCTGTACAGACTTTAACATTTGTAAAATAAACTGGATAGTTTCAATTAGTATTTACAATATTTCTAGTTGTGACAAGAGGATAGGGAAAGGGTGTAGGACATAAATGAGTACATAGGGGTACATGTCAAAGTGCCTCCAGTCTCCTATAGGTGTCTCAGGATGGGAGCCTCCCTTCCAATGATGATGGCCACACTCTCAGAAATAATTCAGTGCCTGCAACAGCCTCCAAAGGAGCTGGGGAGCCCCAGCAAGGGTGCACTGAGTCACCACAGAGGGAGGCGCAGTGTCCCTCAGCAGTAGGGGGTCAGACGGGCATGCAAGCTAAGTGCCGGACCAACCTCGGTGTGTGGTGTGGGCTCAGTGATGCCTCCAACCTCAGTGTGGGCAGGCAGGCACAGCAACGACCAACCTTGGTGTGGGGGAGTGGGGTCAGCGACCTCTGACCTCAGTGTGGGGGGCAGGCTCAGCAACCTCCAACCTTGGTGTGGGTGGGCAGGCACAGCACCAACCAACCTGGGTGTGGGGGGTGGGCTCAGTGCCCACGTCCGACCTCGGTGTGGGGTTGGGCTCAGCGCAACATCCAACTCCAGTGTTGGGGGCAGGCTTAGCACGATGTCTCACCTCAGTGACAGTTGTACTTTTTTTATTCAATTTAAAGTATTTTTAATTTCTCTTGAAATTTGTTTTTTGACATGCTATTTATGTTCAATTTCCAAATAGTTTGGATTTTTTTCCAGTGAATATTTGTGTTAATGATTTTAAATTTAATTCCATTTTGGTTTCATGGTATCCGTTGTGTGTTTTCTATTATTTTGAGCAACCTCTTTGTCTTTTTTATGTGATGCTGGGTAGCAAACTCAAGGGCCTTATGCTTGCTAGCCAAGAGCTCTACCATTGAACCTTAACACAGGCCTTAGCACATGGTCTTTCTTGGTAAATGTTCCATGTAAGCTTCTGAAGAATGTATGTATTTTACTGTTGATGGATGAAGTGGACTATAAAATTGTTTCTTTAACTCTAGATTTTATTGTAAAATTTCCATTTGGTTCTTCTTTATAATTGTTTCTTTACTGAGAAAGATTGTTTTCACTTAAAAGTGTCTGTCTTTATTTCTTGGAATATTGTCATAATATATTCTTTAAAGTCTGTTTTGGATAGTTCCAACACATGAGTCATTTGATGACCACTCCCTCCTCTGGTCAAAGAGAACTGGCTTGAGACTTTGGTGTGTGTGTGTGTGTGTGTGTGTGTGTGTGTGTGTGCCATTGGCAGTTCTACTTCATTGAACCATTGTAATACCAGGCTGGGATATAGGACAGACCGATAAAAATTCCACATGATGTCACCACCAGATTTCCCATCTGGTTGTACAATACTTAATCTGCTATGTTTATCCACCTTTCAGAGCCTCTTATAGAGTTGCTCTGCATATTTAAGTCCAGGCATTGTAGTTGTAGGTTTGGGGAGAGAAAGTGTCCAGAAGTCCAAGTCCTCACTTTCTTGTAAAGCAGGTTATGTGATCCTTTTGTAAGTCAGTATTTTTTAGAAGAAATAGCAACTTGTTTTTTTTTATTTTAAATTATTTTTAAAATTTTTTACAGACAGCATTTTGATTCATTGTACACAAATGGTTACATCATTTTGTTTCTATGTTTGCACAAGAGATGTACATTCCTACCATTTATGTAATCATATATGTACAAAGGGTATAATTATATCTGTCTCATTCCACCATTTTTCATATCCCCCCTACCTGTCATAATCTAATGTCTACATTATCTAAAGTTCCTCCCTTCTTCTCTCACTCCCCCCTACAACCCCCATTATATATCATTTTACACTTAACAGGGGAAACATTCGGCCTTTAGTTTTTTGGGATTGGCTTATTTCACTTAGCATGATATTCTCCAATTCCATCCATTTATTTGCAAATGCCATAATATTATTCTTCTTTATGGCTGAATCCTGTTCCATTGTGTGTATATACCACAGTTTCTTTATCCATTCATCTGTTGAAGGGCATCTAGGTTGGTTCCACAATGTAGCTATTGTGAATTGAGCTGCTATGAATATTGATGTGGCTGTTACTGTAGTATGCTGATTTTAAGTCCTTTGGGTATAAACTGAGGAGTGGGATAACTGAGTCAAAAGGGGAGTTTATTCCAAGTTTTCTGAGGATTCTCCACACTGCTTTCCAGAGTGGCTGCACCAATTTTCAGCTCCACCAGCAATGTAAAAGTGTGCCTTTTCCCCCACATTCATGCCAACATCTATTATTGTTTGTGTTCTTGATAATAGCCATTCTAATTGGAGTAAGATAAAATTGTAAATTTTTTTAAATTTGCATTTCTCTAATTACTAGAGATGTTGAACTCTTTTTTATATATTTATTAATCACCTGTATGTCTTCTTCTGTAAAATGTCTGTCCACTTCCTTGGACCATTTATTGATTGAGTTCTTTGTATTTTTGGTGTAAAATTTTATAAGTTCTTTATAAATCATGTAGAAAAGATTTTCTCTCACTCTGTAGTCTTTCTTTTCACATTATTGACTGTATGCTTTGCTGAGAAAAAGGTTTTCAGTTTGAGTTCATCCCATTTATTGATTCTTGCTTTGATTTCTTGTGCTTTGGGAGGCTCGTTAAGGAAGTCTGATCCTAAGTCAACATGAAGATTTGGACTTTCTTTGTCTTCTATTTGATGCAGCCTCTCTGGTCTATTCCTAAGTCCTTGATCCATTTTGAGTTGAGTTCAGTGCAGAGTGAGAGATAGAGGTTTAATTTCATTTTATTGCATATGGATTTATAGTTTTGCCAGCAACATTTGTTGAACAGGCTGTCTTTTCTCCATTGTGTTTTCAGCTCCTATGTTTAGTATGAGGTGAATACTTATGTGGGTGTCTCTGTGTTTCTCTTCTCTACCATTGGTCTGCCTATCTATTTTGGTGCCAATACCATGCTGTTTTTGTTACTATTTATCTGTGTTATAGTTTAAGGTCTGGTATTGTGGTGCTGGGGATTAGAACCCTGAAATTTGTGTACGCAAGGTATAAGTCAGTGCTTAATGGCATAATATTTTGTTACTTCCTCTGTGCAGAAATCCAAGAGTGAGGAAATAACTAGCACAACTGACAGTGTGTATACAGGTAGGACTGAAGTGACTGCAGCATTTTTCTGCAAATCTGATGATATTACCAAGCATATTAGTTTATCATCTGTTTCCTCTGGAACTGTGGACAGACCTGTAGATTTGTGTACTAGAAAGGAAACTGATACAGAATCTACAAGCCAAGGTAAAACTTAATGTGTTTCTATAATCATGTATTACATAAAAGTGCACCTGTGTTTGAGAAGATAGACTTTTGAAGATATGAAGGGGCATAAGATATAAGCAGTGCTAAGAAGGAAAGTCATACTGCATTGCCAACCATAAAATAAACATATATCTTTATTGTTAGGCCTGTGATTACAGGGATTACAAAGTATTGTGACTCTTGACCCATTTGCCTGAACATAAAAGATAATAGTTTACTTACATGGTGATTTTCATTGTGATATTGTTTTTATTTTAGTATTGTTTAATAGAATTGCTCAAGCTTATATTTCTTTTTTATAAGCCTAAAAGCTTGGTAAATTATTCAATTATAGTAAATAATGTTTGGTATTGCTTTCTTCCCATTATTCCATTCTAATTTTTTATTTTTTTGAGGTGGAATAAGTGTCTGTAAATTGTATTACTTTATAATGTGTGGCCAAATACTAATAATTCTCAATTTTTATGACATTGAACAAAGCAGAACATTTGGACTTTAGCATGTAGTATTTGGGTTTGTTAGGGACAGCATGGATACTGTGAAAAAGATTGAATCATTTGGTTCTCTCAAAGGATCTGTTAGTTGAAGAATTAGTATCATAGAATGTGGTCAGATACAAA